>NW_015169785.1:990848-1067675 GCF_001447785.1 Gekko japonicus
AAAAGGAAGTACTTCTTCACCCAAAGAGCGATTAACACATGGAATTCACTGCCACAGGAAGTGGTGGCGGCTACAAGCATGGACGGCTTCAAAAGGGAATTAGATAAGCATATGGAGCAGAGGTCCATCAGTGGCTATTAGTCACAAGGTATAGATAGGGACTCTGGGGCAAGTGATGCTCTGTCTTCTTGGTGCTTGGCAGGGGGGTCAACAGTGGGAGGGCTTCTAATGTCCTGGCCCGACTGGTGGACCTCCTAATGGCTCTGGTATTTCTGGCTACTGTGTGATACAGAGTGTTGGGCTGGATGGGCCCTTGGTCTGATCCAACACTGGCGTCTCTTATATTCATTCTTATGTTCTTATGGTAAAGGTAAAGGTTCCCTTGCTCGAAAGCCAGTCGAATCCGACTCTAGGGTTGCGGTGCTCATCTCTGTTTCAAAGCCGAAGAGCCAGCGCTGTCCGAAGACGTGGTCATGTGGCCGGCATGACTAAACACCAAGGCGCACGGAACGCTGTTACCTTCCCACCGGTGGTACCTATTTATCTACTTGCAATTTCTTGCTTTCGAACTGCTAGGTTGGCAGGAGCTGGACCTAGAGATGGGAGCTCACTCCATCATACGGCACTCAGGTCTCGAACTGCTGAACTACTGACCTTCCACAGCCTGCAGTTCAGCGTCTTAACCACTTGAGCCACCGCAGCTCCATGTTCTTATGACCCAACGCAAAAGCCTTGAGGATCCATGGGGATCCGTGCTTCGGAATGATGTTTGTGCAGCCTGTTGCCACGAAGCCGTGGATCCATGAATTCTGTGGAGCAAGTAGTGGCTATGGACATGTTATGGGATTTAATGGTATGTTTGGGATGTCCAAACACGCCCTTCTGTTCAGCCGTAATCCTAATTGTATTCTGCAAGCAAGGATGGAAAAATGGCTTAGTATTAACCGCCGCCCCCCCCCCCCAGCTGTCTTTTGTCGCTCGCTCTCTTCAGCGCAGTGCAACTTCCAGCCGCCCTCCACTAGGGAGCGCAACAACTCGGACAACCTGGGCGGCTCTGCCGCACGGACTCCTCAGAGAGTTTGCGTCACTGGAAAGCGCCGGGCGCGAAGGAAGCGCTCCGCCCCACAGTGAAGCTGCCGGGAAACGAAAGTGAAGTGTGGCGGAGAGGAGTTGGGAGGGCTCGGTCAGCCTTCGTCTCTCCGGGCCAGGCACGCTCCTGGCCGGCTTGAAGCCTTGCACTGCCCTCCTGCTTCTGTTGGTCTGAGGCACAGCCCCCTCCCCCCCCTCCCTCGTGAGTGCAGCCGGGCCCTCGGAGGTGGGGAGAGCGACCACGGGAGGGTCCCCTCGTCTCTGCCTTTCCTCACCCTCCCTGCCCGTCTTCCCGCTGCCTGTACCCCTCATAAGTGTTCTTTACTACCCCTTGATTCCTTTTCTTCATCGCAGGTCCTTGTACTTCTGTTCTTGCCTGGCTCGGGCCTTTCATGCCTCCCTAGTTCTCCGTCATTCTCGGTCCTTGATCTCCGTTTGTTTCGTTCGCCTTCCTTCGCATTTGTCCTTCCTGCTTTGTTCAAAGGGTATGGTCGTAGTTCAGTGGTGCAGTATCTGGTTTGTTTGCAGAAGGTCCCCGGCTCAGCGCTTGACGGCCCCAGTCAAAAAGATCGGATGTGAAAGATCGACCCTGGAGATCCACTCGCAGTCAGAGTAGATAATACTGATTTTCATAGACACATGATCTGACTCAGTATAAGGCAGCTTCATGTGAGCGTTGCTTAAGCTTCCAAGGCTCGAATTCTAGGCACCTTACCCAGGCAACAAATTCTGCTGAACTCAGTGATACTTAACCCTGAGCATACCTGCTAGATTCAGGCTGTCATTCTCCAGGTGTGCTCTTCTTTGTCTTCTGAAATACACTCTTGTTACCTTCCCACCATGTTTGCCTTTTCAGCATATATTTATATGCCTAAGAAATTCTCTGTACTGTTACCTTCCTTTATTGCTTGCTCTAGTGTTTCCCTTTAGTCTTTTTATGTTTCTAGCCCATTTCCATTTATTTTTTTCCTGTCAAGTTTATCCAGTTGGTTGTGTTGCTTTTAGCAGTAATCCATCCTGATGTGATAAACCTGAAAACAGTTATAGACCTGTCTTTTGTGAGGTGATTGCTCTCTTCCAGCCCCTGCTCTCTAAAAATATTTCCAACAGTAGTTGGCCTCTAAATTAAACGGTTGGCTTCCAAAAAAATCTGTTCTCCAGCAATGGCCCTGTGAATACCAATCCACTGAATGAAATTGAAGAACACTGCAATCATAACGACACTTTCCTGGGAGTAAGCACCACTGAATAACATGGAGCTAACATCTAAGCAGATGTGCTTAGAATGCTCACTCTCTTATGATAACTTCCTTTCCTTTTGGGAGGTTGAACATTGTATTGAGGACTTGGGACATCTTCAGAATAAAGTTTGAGACGTTCCAAGTTTGTTTTTAAATTGCAGGGGTCTTTATATAATTGAAAGCAAGTTCCTGAGTGAATAAACTCTTGGGCTCAGTGCCATCCTTGGGGGAAAATTGCACTGATTTTATAAGCTAAAAGTGTACCACAGAAGACGTCGTCTTGGAATATTACACTCTTCTGAGTTGGTTGGGGTTTGGTCACCTTATCATTGGGCAGTGCTGGAAAGCATGGTTTTAACCTGGAGACGTAAATAATATCGCTGTTTTGGGTCCTGAGATACATAGGAGCCGGCCTTGCTGGGAGGGCGGGGTAATAATCAAATAGGAGAAGGGAGAGCATATAAATTTTTAAAATAAATACATAAACTTTTAACTTTGATTTATTCGTGTTCTTGGTTTTATTACTGCTGCAAATAAACGCGATTGGTTTCACTTTCCTCAATAAGCACATACCTGTGTTTACTGGAAAGGAAGACAACGCTGAATGTAAGACACCCCCCTCCCCAGTGTTCTACACAAAAAGTTTTTTGTATTGGATGCAACTGTAACTTGTAGGCAATGTTAAGATGATCCCCTCTTTTTTATGACATCTGGGGGGAAAAACTAGTTTGCTTTCACACAACCTGAATAATGCATTTTCAGTCCACTTTCAGTGCACCTTGCAACAGGATTTTACTGTGTGAAATGGCTAAACCAACTTGCAAATGATTGTAGAATTGCGCTGAAAGTAGATCGAATGTGCATCATTCATCATGTATGAAAGCACTAATAATAGTCTTACATTTGAGTAAATACTGTACTGTAGTGCAATTCGTGTTTTCTTATTCTGAGGACATCCACACAGCACAGTAAATGTTATCTTTTCCTAATTCTCTAGTATTTCCAAATTAGCATTCTCTAGGAGTGGTACATATTACACAATCTTTGCATAGTCTGGATCTTTTAACCCTAATTATTTAACTGCACCAATATGTGCCCCATGCCAAAGTGTTGGTTAGCAGTTGTATTATCCAAATATAAAGGAACTCATATAGCCAGTTTTATTTGCATAATCAGGTTTGATTTATAGAATCAGAACCAGTCAGACATTCATTCTTCCTTTGCAGGTTTTTCAACAAAAAGTGCCTTCTAAACTGGTTTTATGTTTATGGTCCATAAGCCCCCCTCTTTTTTACTTTTCTGTGATCCTAAGCACAATAGCAGCCTGATCCAGACAGTCCATGTGCAATGGAAGTTAGTCCTACTGATATCAGACTTGTTCCCTTGTAATTTTACTTAGGATTGTGGCCTGAGTTATAACCAAATTCTGTTGAAATCAACAGGATCTTCAGAATTAAACATATTTATGACAAATGCACTAGAATGAAAAGGTAGCTCCTGTATATGCTCTGAACAAGTTACTTTCAAATTGATGAATGAAGACCCCATTCAGATTTTTTTTACACAGTGGGGTTGAAATTATGTCACCTTCCTGTTTTTCTTCCTTCATGTTTTAAATGAACAATCTTGCAACGGACAGATGAAAACCCAGACTTGGCTGTTGCATTGACTTAAAATGATACATATGTGTTGGAAACTGTTTACTTTTTATTTCCATGCTTGCAGAGAAAATGAAGCGAAGACAAGAACCTGAATACTGCAGCCCACAGAAGAGGCAGAAGAAAAGGATAGAGGAGCTGGGTCTGACCCTCAGCTCCACATCAGATGATGAAACTCAACTTAGTAATCATGCAGCTCAAGGTAAGATTAGAAATGGTGCTGAGAGTCAGAAAAATTCTCATTGGAGACTCCTTGTGATGGGTATCTGGAACTGTTTGTGTACTTCAGAAAAGGAGAGAAGGGTGGGTTTTTTCTGTTTTTGGTTGTTGTCTTTGACATAGATTCCGCTGATGTGGCAAGCCTGTGTTTGGGCAGTGCAGATTTCAGTTAACTCCATCTTCCATTCCTACACATAGAAAACTGGTACATCAGAGAGAAGGCTAAGCTAGAATCCTGCCTGCCTGCCTGCCATGAGTTGGGAGGGAGTTCTTTTGGTACAGGGAAGCATTCAGTGATGTGACCCTCCACCTGCATTCTGAAGTGGCGCCCACGCACACCATTTAGTGAGAACTAGGCCAGCAGATGTAGAAGGAAGCTTCATTGCTGTTGGGCACTGTACATGACTGTACATGTGATTTACTGTATCAAATGTCCTTGTGGGAAATTATATTTAGGTCAAACATCTAGACCTGTAAAAGTCAGAATATGTGAACACAGAAGCTGCATTAGATTGCATAAACGTTCTGCACCATTAGTAAATCATTTTCTGGTCTTGGGGCATATGGACAAACAGCTAAAATTTTGGATCATCGAGACTGTACAGACTACCAACCCGAACATGTGCAGAGTGCTCTTGAGAAGAGAGTTGTTTTGGATTTACCAACTACAAACATGGGCGCCCTTTGGATTGAATGAGGAAGTGGACTGGATGTGCTGTTTGTGAACATATGTAATAGTTAATTGTTTTCTGTCTATTCTGTAAGCTGACCTGTTTCCCCCCCCCCCCATGCTGCTCCTTATCTCCCTCTCCTTCATACCCCCTCCCATCTGGTACTTTTTCCTGGCTGGCATTGAGCAATGCTAATTTGTGATTGCATCACCCTGGTTTTACTGATATATATTGAAACCAGCGCAGCAGCTAAAAAATGGAATTTTAACTCTGATGGAGGGACACACATTCAGACCTACAAAATCGCTGTTACCAGGTTTGTTAGCCAATGTAATAACTTTGATTTCAATTTGGATGAAATTAAGTATACAATTTGACTAATTTTTTTTTTATAATTTCATTTCACTTTTTAATTTAGAATAAGTTGTGGTGGTGATAAGGCTATACCTATGGCCCATCACTAATACCAGGAGTCCAATTATAAGTAGACAAGGTAACTTTATCTTTAATAGAATCATTTTTTATTTAATAATGGTTTCTTTTATACATTTGGACAAAATAATGAAGTTGTTTCTCTCCCCCCCCCCTTTATTTTTCTTTGAACAATTTCAGGAAACAACATCTGGTTTAATTATATGGATACTAGAATTCTGTAACAGGTCTTTGAATGTGTGTCTAGAATATATAGATAATAGTGACCACTGAGGAAGGCCCTTAGGGGCCGAAACACGTTTGGTCTTCAGTTGTAAAGTTTTTACCCATCATTTGTATGTAGAGTGGACAAGCTTTTACAGTCTGATTTTAGACAAAGCAATTTTTAATCAGGAAAGTTTTAACATGTGTACACCTTAATAAATATTTGTACTTTTTCATATATATGGTTTAGCTTATAGCCCTGTTTGGTTCATAGTCATACCCTGGGTAGAGTCCCCCTCCCCTTTTTTCCAGTTTTTGGGCACTGTACATGATACATGTAAATCACATTTTTAATATGTGTTTTGCACAGTGCTTGTATGTTTTTCAGGCAGACACGTAATACTAAATAGGTTATCACAGGCTTGCAAGTTATTAATTTATAAAATCCATACAATTTTACTATCTCTCAGCTATCTCTATACTGATGGTATCCCCCCCCCCCAGCTCCAGTAGCTGATGACAGCTGGTGGGCTGGTTTTGACCTCTGTCCTAAACACCAAGGAGCTAATTTGTGGTGTTCTTTCAGTTATGTTAGAGTCAGATATTGCCCCCAGACTAGACTGCTGTGCTAACATGGTATCTGTGCATCCTTCTTCAAGGTACTCCAAAACATTTGATTCTCATTATGCTGTGGAGCTGAATACCCTTGATGTTGAAAACATAAGCCTGTCAACTTTTAATGGTTTGTGTCTAGCGTAGGCCTTCACACATTTTCTTTGGCTCTAGATGTCAGCTGAAAAATTTAGGAGCCAGACTCATTTTTCAGCCTCTCGTGGTTTATTGGCCAAGCCCGGTGTTTTACATTCACCTACAGAAGCAAATGATAGTTATTTGAAAGGAACTGATTTTCTTTGCTTATATATAGAGAGGTATACAGTTTATATATAAATTCTGTGGTTTATGTAACTAAGCAGATTATTATAAAGCTGATCTTGCAATTTATGACTGGATGAGAGGGATTAAAATTTTTTCCTTAATGAAGAATTCTTCACCAGCTCAGGTTCAGCTTCTTCATTTTTGGTGCAATAGCTTTTTCATATCAAGGAACAAAATCTTCTATTGCTTGAAAAAGACCGGGAAAAGAAGTTTTGTTTCTTGGAGAGATTAAAGATCTGTTGCATCATCTGAGCAAAGTCTTCACACAGGTCTTGCCAAAGGCAAGTGCTGTAGGAAGAACGCATTCCTTGTAGACCAAAGAGGTTTGATCTCATTCCATTTGTTCTTTGTATTACTGAGGTTATGTTGACAGAGCTATGCTTTGTGTGCTATTGACCTTGATGCCAATTTATATCTGAACTTAGTCACCTTGGGTCTGCAACCAACTTGCATTGGACATAAATGGGGTCAGAGATCAGCTGGTGGCACAGAAATTCCCTGCTGTTAATTTCTGTTAAAGAGAACTCATGAATACTGTGTAAGAGATGTAAGACTTCCAGAAATGTTGAAGCCTTGGTGTGTGTGTGTGTGAAACATATGCAATATTTATTTATCAAGCATAAACTTATTTTACTGCTTTAACACAGAATGCACCATTTATAATTTAGATTATAAAATTGTACTATTTTTGCATGTTTATAGAATTTGGTTTTATAAATGCCTTCATGTTCTACAAGCAAACTGAATATACCCACTACGAGAGAGAGACAGTGCTACAGACAGATATCTTAGCACTGGTATCTTACATTTTGAAAATAAAATATGTTATCTGCACAGAAACAGTCTTATATTCTCATATGATTGAATTCAGACTAAATTTTATACCAGCGGAACAGAACTTTCCTGCTTTTCCCTCTGCAGCCCACTCATCTCCATAGAATGCTGCTCCTGGGGGACAGGGGACCCTGCGGGTTGACATGAGGGTGTCTGGAGTGTGAAGGGGAAATTGTGAAAGTTACCAGTTTAGTCTGAATCCTACCCAGTATCATAAGGCTTGCAGCATATTTGAATATTAAGTTAAGCTTTATAACATTAAAAGCAATAAACCTTTCAATAATGTGTTTATATACATACAGCATATTATATATGCCAATTAATTACATTTAAGCAATAACTATATTAATGTTGTTCATTGCCTTCTTTGAATAACCAGAATCTTGTCTTTCACCGTGTAAAGAAAAATGGTTCCTTGTTCTGGGTTACAAAGTAAAATCTTTGGTTCAGGCTGCAAAGCGGCCTGTAGAAACTTTCCCAGAGACTGTTAGAGATAGCAGAGAGAGCGCTATGACCTTGCTAAAGTGTTTTCAGCTGTGGATGGTACCAAGCTACCAACTGCCCTTGGAGCTTTCAATGAGCACATTTCAAAGCAATTGAGCTACAGACACCTATGTGGGGGTGGACCGGACCTAGCTGCAGATAATTTCGTTTCCCCCCTTCTTGCTCTTGCACATCCCAGGACATCATGTGCCTAGTAACAGAGAGAGTTACATCATCTCTTGGGTTTCTGATTGGTTCAAAGGCCTAGGATTGATCAGAGACCTTTCCTATAAAGTTAGTTAACATTCGCACTATATGGTGGTGCCTGGAGACTATTTGACATGGCTTTGTCAATAGTCCCAGAGCAACCCAGTAATGGCATCCTGACTTGATTCCTGCCTGGACTGGTTGATTGTGTGAACATCTTGTTTTGCTGGAACTGACTGCCTTTGCAACCTGGAAAGGGTAACTGGAACTATGTTGTTATATGTTTAGCTATGATGGAGAAGCTTAGGTTTTGATTATTTTATCCCTTCACTGTTTGAGTCTTGTACTTAGATATTTTTGCACCTTAAATAAATAACTATATTTTACTCTGTCATGCGCTTTGCCTTCAATTACCTCAAAGCCTGATCCAAAAGCCTGGACTCTTGATTGCCTACCAGGTTAACTGTTTTGCCTTGGAAACTCAGGCTGCAGTCTCGCTGTGCAGGGCTGACTTCTCCTGTTTAGTTCCCTGAGAAGCCGGGAGGCTTGGTCTTTCTCTCCTGGGCTCTCATATGGGATAGATTGAAAGACCTGGTGGCAACCTACCAAGGCTTGGGTGAGTTTTAGACTCTCTCAGGTATTTTGTAATTTTGTTTTGCAACACTCTCCCCTTGAACCAAACGTTCCTGCCCCGGATGTTACTGGCACTTTTGACACACAGCATTTCACTAATTCATAAAAAGTTTTTTGTAGGAGGTCCGCCCCGCCAAGTGCTTGCCCAAAATATCTAGTTTTTTTCATTGGGAGGTTCCCCCCCCCCCATTGTTCCCCTGTCCAGGGCCTTCATACCTCTAATTCTGTGTGAAGTCAGGGTACCAGTGCCATCCAGGGAATAGGTAGTACAGATGATGATGCAATTTTTTTTTTTTTTTTAAATGAAGCCGAATCCAACTCATTCAACTCTGGGAGGCAAGCTTGAAGAGTCCTAGAGTTGGAAGGAGCCTTATAGGCCATCTAGTCCAACCTCCTGCTCAATGCAGGAAGTCCAAAGCTAGATTGTTCCTGGCACACGATAGTCCAACTTCTGCTTGAGGACCGAAACAAGTTAGGACCTTCCCTGCAGGCTTTTCATATTGAACTATCGTCATCAGAGTCTGCCTTGTAAACCACAACAGCTTTTATAATGGATGCTGTTGGTCATGGCAAGTTTGTAATGGAATGCCTTTGAGGGCCACCATTTTGTTCACTAACATTCATATCTGCCAGACATTTTCTCCTGGTCACTCAATGGCCTTCTTGTTAATTTGGATGCTTGTCTGTTTCCCATAGCAACTTGTGGAGTGTTGGAATAAATTTCCAGCCATCTATTGAGCTGTAAGTCTGTGAGGCTATTATTGTCACACATTGATTGAGAAACACTGATTCTTCTCTCTGTTCATTATCAGAGTCTTCCACTACAAGCAGCAGTGAATCTGACAGCGAGAGCAGTGAGAGGCGACCTGGCATTGGCGCCCTTGACAATAAGTTTGGAGAAGACTCTCTTGTGGAGGGCACAAGTTCCCGCTTCTCAATGTATAGCAGCGTATCCCAGAGGCTCATGGTAGGTCAGAGTTTCTGCAGGAACCCAACCCAGCTTTTGGTGCTGTCCACTGTGTCTGATTCCTTTGACTGTACCTGCTAGAATCCCAAAGATTTTTTTCAGTGTGGTTTTTTTTAAATTGGGGAACCGACAGTCTGCATGGTCATGATCATGTTGCAAACTAGAGAATGTTGCTTCAGTAGTTGTATTCTAGCTTTATTTTCAAGAATGGGGTTCTGTCTCTGACAGCTATGGATAGAAAGCTTTAAAAGACCAAGGAAATAGAGAGGTTATTTTGCATAGATGTTCAGTGGCCAGAAGATGGATTCACTGTGCATACCACCCAGTACTCCTTGTGGACACCAGTCCCTCCCTGATGACTCATGTTGCCCCATCAATATCACCTTACTTTCCCCCATACATTCACAAGCAGCAGGTATGGGGGAACAGGAAGTGGAGCCAAACAGGGGTGCTCAAGGTAGAAAAGCTAGGTGCCAGTATCACCTCCACAGGCATCCATGGTGTCAGTGCTCCTGGGTTCTCTGGGCTTTTTCTTTGTCTTTTCTTATTACAATCACCGAAAGTGGGTCTTTCAGTATGCTAACTATTTGAGAGAGAGGATTTCCTCCATCTTTCCCAGCTTTAATGTTGGCATTACAGGTAGGAGTATAGTGATCTTGGGCTAAACAAATCTGAATTACAGTTCTGTAACCCAGATATACGCTTTCCTTTGGAGCAAATGGAAGAATCTCATGCAACTGTTTATGTTCTCATTCTGTATCCTTCTTACTCCTTATACTCTGAACGCCTCTTATTGGCTCTAGGCTGTTGGAATTTCAAATGAATTCCTTGCTCAGTGGCTTTTTGAAATAGATTTAAATATAAATGGAACTCCCCAGTTTAGGCTGCTGAAGACATATTGCTGTTTGGCACCATGTGAATTCTTGTATAATAAATAAATATATGAATGAAATTACCTTTTTGAAATACAGAATATTTTGTTGTAGGTGAGTGTGGAAAATTTCAGTGAAGCATGATACAGGCTTTGGTTTTGTCAGAACCTCTGAGCTGACCTTTCAGAGATTACAAAAAGTAATCTTGCATTTATAATAACTTGTACCAAGCTTCCTGTGACTGAACAAACTGATTTTTCAGCTGTGTTATATGCAGGCTACAGCAATTGCCCCAAGCTAGGCAGAAAAGGTACAGATATAGTGATGCCCCTTGAGAACATGGGTGCAGTGCTTCTGCCCACCCTGCCCCTGCCCCTCCTGTGTTTTCACCTGGGGTTACTATCTTTTTCATCCCAGCAGCTGTTCACACCTGTGTAGCAGACAAAAAAAGATGCATCAGCTTGGAGATGCAGTGATGAGGAAATCATCACTCATTGAATTTAAGCACATCACAGAAATGTTAAAGATGCAGGATCCCCATCAGAAAAAAAAGGGGGCAACCCGACCTCATGGCTTACATAAGTACTGTGTTTGCATAAAGACTCTAGTTGTCTGTAGCGTAGTTCTTCTGAGTGAAGAACTTAAAAACCTATATGAGAGTAACTCAGGTCTTGGCACTATTTCTTTTTTTGTGCCACTGAGTCACAGATGCCTGCCTAACTTGCTTTAATCCTTTTTAATTAGTAATTGCTTTCCCATTGCAAGGTTTGCCAGTTTGGTGTAGTGGTTAAGTGTGCGGACTCTAATCTGGGAGAACCGGGTTTGATTCCCCACTCCTCCACTTGCACCTGACTGGATGACCTTGGGCAAGACATAGTTCTGATAAGAGCTGATCTTGAAAAAGAGCAGTTTCTGTCAAGAGCTCTCTCAGCCCCACCTACCTCACACGGTGTCTGTTGTGGGGAGGGGAAGGGAAAGGAGTTTGTAAGCCGCTCTGAGACACCTTTGGGTAGTGAAGGGCGGGGTATAAATCCAATCTTCTTCTTCTTACACAAGTTGCACTTAAAGCACAGTTCTGAGTGTGTGAGGAAGGGTTTCCTAAAGAGGCCAGGATAGTTGCTAGGAGACAGGCAAGTCCCTCCAAACTCCCTTTGTGTTGGTATGGATTTGTGTTGATTAGCTGAGGACTCAGGGTATCAGCCACCAACTAGGGCTGCCAAGTCTCGTTGAATCGCGGCGGGGGATCGTCATTCTTCACAGGAGCTCTGCCGCGGGGGATGGCAACAGGTGTTGCACCGCCGTCGCCAGGATGTGACGCTACGCGTCGCTCTGGCAACGGGGCTCCAAACAGCCCCATTGCCAGAGCGACGCGTAGCGTCACATCCTGGCGTCGGCGGTGCAATGCCTGTTGCCGTCCCCCGCGGCAGAGCTCCTGTGAAGAATGACGATCCCCCGCCGCGATTCAACGAGACTTGGCAGCCCTACCACCAACAGTTATATTACCAGAAGCTGAATCAGTTGTGTTCTTCCCATTGTATTGATTAATTGGTTCTATAAGCCAGCTAGGGCATAATCAGGAAATAGCCATCTTTCCTGTGTTGCCTAAGGTGACATGCAACAAATAAGGAAGAACATTAGAACCCAATGCACAATAAAAGCACAACTGCAAATTGCAGGTCACAAACACAAGAAAATTTCAGTTTATATACCAAACTGTGGTCATTAAAATATCACTTCCTAAAAACCTTGGCATGCATCTGTAGGAAGGCTATTGCAGAGAATGGGAATAAAAGAGGCCCAGCTCTTGCTCAGTGAAATGTCCACTGGGCCTTCAGGCTTCAGTTATTTTTGATTCTTCTGAGTTGCAGCTGAGGAATAGAGGTTCGTTCAGCTCCTCAAAAGCAAATCTTTACTACCTTTCCCTCTCACGTTACCATTTCTGTGATAACAAGATCTCTGTTAAGCAACTTTGTTTTGTGCAATATACAGCATGAAAAGTTTGCAAGAAAGTTTGTCTGCCATTATTGATCTGTTTCTCAATACCCCTGTTAAACTTCCAAGAATCCCAGGGTTCCCTGGAATACAATTTAAAATACATACTCTTACTGAAGGGTACTGGCAGACAGAATTCCCTCTATTTACTGCCTTGCCTGTGCATCTAAACTGCTCTAGGTTTCCTCTGAGAGAGAAAAGAGAGAGAGAGGAGAAAAAAGAGAGTACCTGAACATTTGTTGTTGTTATTCAGTCATACCATTGTGTCCGACTCTTTGTGACTGAAGAAGGAAATGGCAATCCACTCCAGTATCTTTGCCAAGAAAACCCCATGGACAGTAACAAAAGGCCTGAACATACTCTCTTTTGTTATAAGCTTCTGATGTCAACAGCCCAAAGTACTTATACATTAAAACATCTGGTGACTGTAGTGACAAATGACTCCTTGGCTCGCAGCAGTTTGCTCATTTGCAGTGTTACCTGTACACACAGTGGGTCTAGTTTCTGTAAATCTAGTTTTGTGATAAGTGGAATGAGCTTGACACGGAGTAAAGGAAATCTCCTGTGAGAGGCATTAAGTATACTCAATACTTTTTAATCCTTACAGTCCAAAGCTACATAATTGCCTCTCAGCCTAAGCATAGACAAAAGTGTGGACATTTGCTGCCAGATATTATCAAAATGCTTTTTGTGCATTGCCTTACAGGCCAAGATGGGATTTCGAGAAGGTGTCGGTCTTGGGAAGTACGGCCAAGGGAGCCAAGAGATCGTTGAGACCTCCCAGCAGAAAGGAAGAAGAGGCTTGGGGCTGACTCTGAAAGGCTTTGATGGAAACTTGACCATCAACTGGAAGGATGAGCCAGAGGTAGGAGCAGGGGGGTCTAGTATGGCCCTCTCCTGCTACTTGCTCCCGTGAGGCTGGTGACAGACCCTCAGTTTCAGAGTTAATGGCTGGGAAATCCATGTAGCTTCTGGCTTCAGATTCCCAGGGTGCTGGCTAAAATAAAAAACACTGGAAGTACAATATTTTGCTCTCTATGAATGTTAAAAACACACACTAATATTCTTTGAAATACTTATTTTGAATCCCCAAGGTACAGACTGTTCTGTCAGGTTTCCATACCTTAGGGAGTTCATCTTGTTGGAATGAATGGTCCTCAGTTCAGATCTTCCTTTCATGTGTTTGCAGGCTAGTGCTTATGAGCAAGTGGACTGGTTCCCAGAATGCACTACTGAAATTCCAGATGCTGAGGAAATGAAGGACTGGATGACAGTAGGAAAGGTATTTAGACTATGAAGTAAGGGAAAGAAATGTAAAGACACCACCAGATAAAATCCAAAGAGTGGGGATAGAGTCCTGAGGTGCTATGTGTGGATTGCTGCAGAAAACTTTAGCTTGGATCTTTTGCTTCCTTTCTACTCACAGTTGGCCCCTCTGCTTGCAGAAGAGATGGAGGGTGTCTCACTGCAATTCCCAACTTCAACCCTCATGATGTCCCTGAAGGGCTGATGACCCATGGGGTCACAATTTGAGAAGGGGGCTAGGCACCTATTTTGGGAAAGTTCATGTTTATGCCCCACAGCTCTGCTCATTGTGCAGATCCTAGTGTGTGCTGAATGCATTTCCCTAGGTAGAACTACAAAATAAAGTCAACATTGCTCAAAATAATATTAATATGATTGAGTAAATATGACTAAAATAAGAACATAAGAACATAAGAGAGGCCAATGTTGGATCAGGCCAAAGGCCCATCCAGTCCAACACTCTGTATCACACAGTGGCCAGAAATACCAGTGCCATCAGGAGGTCCACCAGTGGGGCCAGGACATTAGAAGCCATCCCACTGTTGACCCCCCCAAGCACCAAGATGACAGAGCATCACTTGCCCCAAAATGATATCCACTTTCTAAAAGCACTGCACTGGCTGCCTATAGCATACCGAATTTGGTTCAAGGTGCTAGTTCTTACCTTTAAATCCCTTTATGGTCAGGGGCCTACATACCTAAGAGACCACCTTTCCCCATATATACCCCAGAGAGCACTATGATTGGGGACCCCAAATTGTTTGGCCCTTCCGGGCCCCAGAGAAACCAGGCTGGCTGTGATGAGGGCCAGGGCCTTCTCTGTGGCAGCTCCATACCGGTGGAACAAGCTCCTGGAAGAAATCAGAGCCTTGCGGGACCTTTTACAGTTCCGCAAGGCCTGCAAGATGGAGCTCTTCCACCAGGCCTTCCATTAGTGAGCCGCTCTCCATAAACTGAGGCCCTCGCCCCAATATTAACAGCCTGTACCCACCGATATGACGCAGACTATGATATGTATGATTTGTCAGATGTTGCTAATGCTCGCTATCGCTCTACGATTCATACTAGCACTTTATGTTTTTATTTCTTATTTATTGTGATTTTATTCAACTGCCTGTTTTATCTGTTTAACTATCTTTGTGTAAGCCGCCTTGAACTTGCCCTGGCGGGGAGGGTGGGATAGAAATGAATTTAATTAATTAATTAATTATGTTAAAGCGTAAATAGGAAAGTCACCATGATTTTTGTAAGCTTTTATTTATTTATTTATTAAAACATTTACATCCTGCATTTCCTCTTGTTTCAAGACAGCTTACAATAATAGTTAAAACATTCCCAGCTAAAACCAAAGAATAAAATAGTTATCCCCAAATCCCTTCCCTCTCCCCTCCTTAAAAGATGCCCGCCATTGGTAAATCCCTGGCAAACAAGCAGCCCTCCAGTGCCTCCTGAAAAGCACTGTGGACAAGGCCCGGGCTAGCTGGTTGATGCCGGACGAGCCATTCTCTGAGTGGTGGGATAGACAACAAAGGGGTACCTAAAGACTGCAGCCGGCACACAGGGACATATGGAAGGAGACAGTTCTGCACATACGTGGGTCTCAGGTGTCATGAAGGGCTTTAAAGGTCATAACCAACACCTTGAATTGAACCTGGAAACAGACTGGCAGCCAATGTAGTTGTTTCAAAAAGGGCAGCATATGTTCCAGTGATTAGCTCCTGACATTTTAAGTGCCAAATTTTGTGGACCACAAAGAATTCCCCTTGTAATTTATTTGTTTATTATGTTTTACCTTGCCCTTCCTTCAAAGTGTGGTGTATGTAGTTCCTCTCCCCATTTTGTCTTCACACACCCTTGTGAGATAGCTGAGACTGAACTTGTGTGACTGACCCACGCTCGTCTAGTGAGTTTCATGGCCACAGGGGTTTAAATTTAAAAGCCCTCAACAATGTTTTGCAGTAATCTGGAAACTAATAGCCATCTTATTTAAAAATACCTGTAAAAGTAATAGCTCTTTGTCTTTTTCTAGAGTTAAAAGAAACTTTATCTGTACATGGCTGGGTTCAGAGGAATGTTTCATCTTCATTATCTTGTTGGGCTCTTCTTTCCTTGCCCAAATCTGTGTTAGATTACAGCACAGCTAAACTTCATCCATGTAACAAAACCTTGAATATTTTGCCAAGCTGATCAAAGCCACAGATCCTGCAATGATGCTCTCATTTTGTATAATGTTCTGTCAGTATTTGGCATAACATATTACAACTGTTACAGTTTGCAAAGCAGCAGTGCATAGCCAGAACTGTAAACAGCAGCAGAGAGCAAAAAATATTTCTTGGAAGCTGGCAGGTTTTTTTTCTTAATTATCTGCTGGCAGCTGCTGATGTTCTGTTGTGACACTTAGAACTGTTTATACAGAACTCACCTTCCGCCTTTTGCTTGAGCTGCAAATATGCCAGTTTTTGCTTCTGCTTTGGGGTATGAGGATCTGCTGCTGTTCTTGGATAGTCTGCTAAAAATCAAAGTTAAGATAGACCTATCCCCCCCCATTGACTTGCATGCTGTTACTTGTTTTTACTGAAAGGAATTATTGACCAGAACTTGCTTCTTGCATTTATCTTCCAGGTGTGAAGCTCAATGGACTCTTTTATGGAGAGCCATTGTGAGTCTAGGAACAATATGAACCCACTGGTGGTTTTCGGTATTGCAGCACATGGAGCCTCAGTTTCCAGTTTCCTGTATGGGTTGTCCATTAATGACCTTCCCCACAGGATTTTTTATTAGGTCTTCACTGCATTTTTAAGGGTGAATATTTGTGATGTAAAGAAATAGCTTGTGGCTGAAATGTTCTTCAAAATAGCCCCCCCAGCTCACTTATAGCAGCAGCTTCAGCACACACCTTTCTTTTTAAAAAAGCAATATTCTTGTTGGCTGAATGGTCCAACAAGTCCAGCATTAAGTAGCCACTATGTTCATTGTCTTCTTCCCCATATCTGGAGCTACAACAGTTCCCCTGCATTACATGGCTATTTCAATAAGCAAAAATGAAGTGAGTGGTGTTCACCCCACTCTGTTGCTGAACAGGTGAGCATTTTGACCTGTTTGCAGCCCTTTGTTCCTGTGTGTGCTTGAGCTGACATGTGTATACTAAGTACATGTCATTGTGAAAGAGGCCCAGTTTTCCAGTTGGGCCCAATTCCAACTGGGGAGCCAAGCTAAAGAAATGATCTTTGTTCTTCTACCTCTCAGATACTGTAAAGGAGCTGCAGGCTAATGTTCTAACATCATGTGTAAATAGTTGTTGAGGTGATATGGACACAAATCCTAGTTGGAAGAGAGCACTGAGATCTGATACATCTAAGAGACTTTTATTGAGCAGGATACTCACATAGTCAGAATAATATTGGGCACGTAAGTGGCATTGTATACTAAAATGTCCTCAGTAAATGGAAATGTTCCCAACAACTGTACACAGTTGTGCAATGGGTTAGCTTGACTGTTGGAAATTAGTGAGGTGAAGAAGCCAGGAAAACAGAAGGTTATATTATCTATGCTGGCATGGCTCTATACATGAAAGTCACCTAGGCTGGTCTCTAAGTCCCTAGGCAGCCAATAATATAAATGGGCCTCATAACTCCACCAATAATGACACTTGCAGTTCCAAGAGGGATGTTGGGGTCAGTGGGGGGACCTGAGTGAATGTCACACAATACAGGACTGAGCATAACAAGGAAATTGATGATGTACACGGCAGAGTGTGTTATTAAGCACCCATGGGGGGATTGTTGTGGCTCCAGATATGAGGAACAGAAGCAATATAAAGCAAAGTGTTTGATCTTTTTCAGGCTTGGGAACAAGAAGGAAATGCTGATGAGTTAAGTGGAAAGCCTTCTGACTGGATGGAAGTGTATCTAAAAGCATTCCCATAATGTCAGAAAATTTCCATATAAGGAAAGGAAGGGAAGACTTGGATCAAGAATGAGGTGTTCTAGAGGTGGTATTAATTATGTCAGCTGTGTGAAAGAGACCAATGCCACTGGGATCTTTCTTAGGTTGAAATGTACCAAGGACTGAGAGGAATTTTGCCAAGGCTACCTTGGTTGTGCTAGAATTCTTTGAATAAGGTTCTGAAAGCTTTCACTGTCTTAGTGGATCAGCTTCTCTCTGAGCTTCACTGTGCCAGTTGATGTCTGTCTGAGCTTATCAAGCTGCTTGTGAATATCTCAACTTGCCATCGTGACTGTAATGCTGTCAGGCTGGGTGTCCTCACTTCTGCCTGTTCTTCTGCCATCTTGCTTCCTTCCAGTCTGCAGTGGGCCCTGCATAAGTGGCAGGCACAGAATGGTCAATGTCACAAAATGGGTGTGTGTGATAAAGAGGCTAGCAAGATGGGTGCTCTTTTTGTGAATATGGGAGAGAACCCCTTCCATAGCTTAGAGAATCCGTGGATGGAGGAGAATTTGTCTTAGAGAAAGCAAGTTCTTTGGACACTTTTTAAAATCCTGGCCCACGCATAAGATGAAGCAAGCCCCAGATTAAAGAGGGCATGTGGCAAACCACTGTGGTGAAGTGGGTAAGACTGTGTTGACCTAGGACTAGGGAGACAGAAGTTCATATTCCTACTCACTGTGAAGCTCATTGGTTAATCTTGGGCCAATTAGTTTCATCTTAACTTTATTGACATATTTGATTTGAAGATAAAATGGGGAGTGGAGAATCATTCTTTGTCCTGAGCGCTTTGAAGGAAGGGCAAGATAAAAATGTAACAAATAATTCTTTTCTCTGTGGCTTTCTGCTCTGACAGCATCTGCAAGCTAGCATTTGCTAGCAAGTGTGAGAAGACCGCTTTGCATGTGAAACCCTTGGTCACAATCAGTTTTTTTTAGGGTGTTGATGGTTAAAGCAGAGTTTTCCTGCATACTTTGCAGGTCCTCTGTTCAGTCTAGTCCCAGTCCTCTGTTATGGTGCTCAGCACGTCCACACAGAGGACAGCCACCTTACAAATGATGCTGCATCTCTTTAAAAAAGTAATAATAGGCTGCTGCTTAAATTGGAGAAAACCCTTCTTTGTTGTGGCAGATGGTTGATGGCGTTACTTAAACCAGCCTCTTCTGTGTTGGACAGAGTGAATTGTGCCAGCACTGTGGGTAAACAGAGCCAGTGTGGTATAGGAGTGGACTGGAATTTGGGAGACCCAGGTTCACATTCCCATTCTGCCATGGGAGCTTGATGGGTGACCTTGGGCCAGTCACACACTCAGCCTAATCTACCTCACAGGGTTCTGTTGAGGAAAAAAATGGAGAAGAGGAGAGCAGTGTAAGCTCCTCTGGGTCTCCACTGGGGAGGAAGGTGGGGCATAAATGAAGTAAATAAACAAGGGAGTAGAGAGCTTCAGTCTGAGCAGGTGCTCTTCTCTCTGTTGGGTTTGCATCTGGCCTTATTGGAAGCCGAGGACTTGAGAGGCTGATGTTCTCTTTTTTACTTCTTGTGATTTGATTTCCAGGCATGGAGAGAAGTAACAGCGATACTTCCTTATTTTGCCACTCCTGATCCATGTGCCTTTGAGAAAGAATTTGTGAGGTTGATTCTCAATCTTGGATTCTTTTATTTGCAGTGCTCACCTGTGTGCTCTGGAAGGTGTCTTGGCTGTGAGCAGGGCAACAGGTTCAATTTGTTGATTCATGTCTTCTCCTTTTTGTAGAAGAAACTGGCGATTGAAGACGAAACAGAATTTTGTGGAGAAGAACTCCTGCACAATATGCTGCACTGCAAGGTGACTGTCCTCTGTTAGAGGGTGGAGACATAACCAAAGAGATATATCCTGCTAGAAGATGAGCCTTTCTTTTCTTGCTTACTGAAATAACAATCTGGCCCAGAAGAGACAACTTTGGCTTCCTTTGTGGTTGCACTCTCAAGTTTGTTGTAGCATGACTACATATTTGTTCTACTGCTACCTTAATTATAATTTTCATTGACCTTGTGTGATGGAATGATCAGACCATCTCTGTTTCTCATAACTAAGTGGCTGTCATTAGATGTACGCTAAGGGCAAAATATGTATGGAGCTTGAAAGCATCCTGTCCAGTTGTGTCTTGGAACAGGCTTGTCCCTTCTTTTTATAGAGCGTGTTTGATGAGCTGGGTGGAGAGGAGATGCGCCGAGCACGTACAAGATCCAACCCCTATGAGATGATCCGAGGAGCCTTCTTCCTAAACAGGTCAATGGAGGTTCTTTGGTTTGCAGCGCCCTTAAACCTGCGGAGACCAGGCTCCTAACAGGTGTCCATCTTACATTCACAGAGCTGCGATGAAGATGGCAAACATAGACTATGTTTTCGACTACATGTTTACAAATCCCAAGGATTCTCGTGGGGTGAGGGTCTCTCTATATTTCAAAATCACTGGTACCTTTGAATGGAGAAGTGGGTGGGGAAATCCTCACTTTTCCTTTTCAAAACATTGGTCCAGCAAGCAGGCATGTAACCTTAGGGGGTGTAACTGTTGGCTTTGATGGTGGGAGGCTTCTGTTGGGGTGCTTGACTCTCTTTCCTTCTCCTTTTGCAGAGGCCTCTGATCAAGGAACATGGTGCAGAACTCTTATACTTTGCTGATGTATGTGCTGGTCCTGGTGGCTTCTCAGAGTACGTCCTCTGGAGGAAGAAGTGGCATGCAAAGGGCTTTGGGATGACCTTAAAAGGACCAAATGACTTCAAAGTGGAGGATTTCTATGCTGCCTCCAGTGAGCTGTTTGAACCTTATTATGGTATGTCTGTCGAGCATGACCATGAAGCGTGTTCAAGCATAAGCATTAGAAAAGAATAAGAGTCCAGTAGCACCTTAAGGACTAACAACATCTGTGGTCTGGTATGAGCTTTTGGGAGTCACTGCTCACTTCTGCAGATATCTGAAGAAGTGAGCAGTGACTCACGGAAGTTCATACCCTACCACAAATTTTGTTGGTCTTTAAGGTGCTACTAGACACTTTGTCTGTCTGTAGCAGTAGAAAAGAGTAATACGACTACCCATCTTGACCAAGTATAAGTATGTATTTCATTTTTAGTGTGAGGTGAAAGACTTCTGAGTGTTGAATAGTAGTCTTATTACATCTGTGATGTTTTTGGGGACAAGCTGGAGGTATTTTAGATGTTGTCTTATAGTATGCCATAGGAGATTTGGTTGCCATTCTTGAGATTGTTCCTAGACAGGCAGGAACCAGACTTGTGACCACTTCATACCATTTCTATACTGCATAATGGATACTGTTCATCTGAAAACTGTCAAGAAGAAATATTAAGAAGCAGCACAACTTTACAGTTTTGAGGTCACAGAAGTGGCATGTATTTTACAAAACCATGGGCAGCCGGTTTTGGCTGGAGGAAGTTCTCCCCTCCTGAGGAGCCTTCCACTGACTTGTGGCTCTTCCATTGGGTGAGGAAGGCTGTTTAGGCTGGAGACGAGCTTGAGACTGCTTAGTAGAGTAGTAGACACAGACCGACATCTTAGACTGCTTTCTTTGCATTAAAGTGGTTTGGCTTCTAAAAATAAAAATGGTGGGAAATCTTTAGAAATTGTTCTGTGGCAAGTGACTGCAATGACATATTATGCCCATAGGTGAAGGAGGAGTTGAGGGAGATGGGGACATCACCCGTCCTGAAAACATCACAGCCTTCCAGAATTTTGTGCTGGACAACACAGATCGCAAGGGAGTGCACTTCTTGATGGCTGATGGGGTAGGTTCCTCCTATTTTTTCCTTTTGCATGCTGAGTCACTAAGACTTAACAATCTTGATTTGTGTGTGCTGTCACATTTCACTCACTATAAATATGGTGGTGCACTGAGCTTATTGTCAGCTATGCTGCCATGGGGGTTGGGGAGCTCAGTCTGTGTCTGGTTAATTGCTATTGCATTCCTTTCTATGCTTGTTCTGCTTTGCACTGAAACGCTTATCTTTACAGACGTGCAGGAGAGAGTTGTATTGTCTGGCTTTCTCCTAGGTACCGTGGGAGATTCTCAGCTTTAGCTACCTAACTGTCTTCATGCTTTATCCCGTGCGCGGGAGGGTGCCTAATTGGCCAGTGCTATGGGGGTGTGTGTGCATACGAATACCCTATATCCTATAATGCCCAAGGGGCCGCCGCCATTCTTAACAGTGCTTATGTTACTGCATCTATAGCTCTGCAATAAAAGTATTACCGTTCCTGAATGCGTGTACTTCGTTGTTGGCTGTGGGTTCTGACACTTATTGGAAAAAGAACATTAGTTTACTTTTGGAAATGTTATAGAATTTAGAATGCTGGATGGGCCGTTGCTCCATGGTAGAGCATCTGCTTGGCATGCAAAAAGTCCCAGTTGAATCCCTGGCATCTCCAATTAAGAAGGACCAGGCAGTAGGTGATATCAAAGACCTCTATGTGAGAACCTGGAGAGCTGCTGCCAGTCCGAGTAGATACTACTGATGGTCTGATGTGTGTGTGTTCATGTGTGACTACGACTTGGAAGACCCAGATCCGAATCCTTACTTTGCCATGGAAGCTTGTTGGGTGATCCTGTACCATTCACTCCTCTTCTTAGCCTCCTCTTCATTCACTCCTCTTCTTAGCCTAACCTCTACCTCTCAGTGTTGTGATGATAAAATGGTGGAGAGGAGAATGATGTTGTAAGCCTCTTTGTCCCCATTGAGGGGAAAAGCAAGGTATAAATATCTGAATAAATGAATATGTGGGATGAGGTCGTTTTTGTTTGCTAGGAGGTTAATTAATTGGTTTTATTAGCACTGAAATAAAAGAACCAATACCTTATATACAATTTTACATAGTACAGCTTTGTAAACGAGTTAGAAATGTCTTTGACTATTAGCAGTTTTCATGACCTCTAATTATTATACAGCTAATTCTTTTTTAGTTATTTATTTTAGGTACAGACCCTACATTTCTAATTAATGAAAAACTCTACTGAGCCTTTACAACTAACAAAACTGTAAACTTCAGTGGTTTTTTTAATGTGGTGCTGGTAGTGCTTTGTGAATGAAGGTTTAATGATAAGGTAAAATTAATTATTTGTTATACAGAATGCAGTACTGGGCAAATTTGCTCTAAAGACCATTGTTCATTTTATGTGTATTTCAGGGATTCTCTGTCGAGGGGCAGGAAAACATCCAAGAGATTCTAAGCAAACAGCTGACGCTTTGCCAGTTCCTCACAGGACTCTCTGTTATACGGACAGGTGACTACAGCACTTTCTTTTCCTCTTTCTTCATTGCGGCTTTATAGCTGGGTGTTCTAAAGCTTTTCCTATCTCATTCTGAGGTATCACCCTTGAAAATATTTTTTAAGAGATAAGATTCTCTAGTTCGCATGTTCTGGTCTCTTATATTTCTTTTAGCTGGCGTTCCTTCCAGTATTCCCTCTAAGCTCCACAGTGTTGTGAGCAAAAATTGTACCTTGTGAGCAAAAAAAGCTAGTAGTATTAAAGTTGTGAGCAAGTCTACATCACATAAATTAGGTTTTTAGAAGATTATTTCCATAACCTTGTAAAAATCTCAGAATGAATTCTTTTAAACTATATTTAAACTATATTTTAAGAGTAAGCTAAACATTATAAGAGAACACAGAATCAAGTCAAATTTCATTACAGAAAATGTCTTCTATGGGGGTAGATCAGGCCTCTGGAGAATGGTTTTACCTGCCCCTTTCGACTATGTTGGTAGACCTGGCCTCTGGAAAACAGGTCTACCCACCCAAATTCACTATATTGGTAGACTTACCCTCAGACTGTTGCCCTGTGCTGAACCTTAGAAAACATACCAGCACTTTGGGGGGGGGGGGGTCTTGCAGTTTAGTTTGGGGTGTTGTTGTTTTTTTAGTGAAATATGACAACCAGCATTACAGGTCAAGTATAATAGAGGAGGAACAATCACTGTCAGAACCCTGCCTAACCTAACAAACAGGAAGTTGTTTAAATGTTATCGACCTGCCAAACTACTTATTTATTCAAATATTTATATTCCACTTTTCCCTGTGACTCAAGGCAGCTTACAAATCGTACTGTTGTGCAAAAAGTTAATTTTTCCCGGCTCCAAGGGGTATACAAAAATATTGATTTTTTTCCTGCTCTATTATAGCCTATGGGGACTATTATAGTCAATGGGGCCCCATAGGCTATAATGGAGAGTTGATATGGGGGTATCTGGAGCTCAATGGGTGGGGGCTGTTTTTGGAGGTAGAGGCGTCAAATTTTCAGCATAGCTGCTGGTGCCTCTCCTCAAACCCTTCCCCCAGTTTCAAAAAGATTTATTTATTCAATTTATATCCCACCCTCCCCGCCAAGGCAGGCTCAGGGTGGCTTACATATAACTCCATATACATACAATTAAAACCAGTCATAAATAACATAAAGATAAAATGACATAACATTTCATTTAAAATGATCCTAAAGTGCTGAAACATGGTCTAATAAAGTGCAAGAGCAAAGGTTTCAGGTTAGTGATACTACTTAAGGTGATGGTACAGTCATGACGATATTCTCACCAGCTCGGTTTGTTTGACTGTATTTGTGCGGCAGGCACAGGATGTAGATGGTAGGCCAGGGCACGGGGACACTCCTTGGTGTTTGATGTTTGATTGGACCAGGGGGTTCAATTCTATGGACCCCAGAAGGAGTTGTCCCCATCCTCCATTGTTTCCAATGGAGGGGGGAAAGGCTTGTGTGCAGGAAGCTGAAACCTCTGAGCAGCCCACTAAAACTTTGTGCACCAGCATCCCCTAGCACAGCTTAGAGGGAACACTGGTTCCTTCCTAAATAGGAGCCAGATTGTCTACCTTGGTTGAACGATTGATTGAAAATATTTGAATGGTGTGGCTGGGGGGGGGGGGGTGACAAGGACTGTGGCTCAGTGGTAGAGTATCTACCTTGAATTCAGAAAATCCCCAGTTTCAATCCCCAGCATCTTCAGTTAGAAGGATTGGGTAGTAGATGGTGTGAAAAACCTCCATCGAACACTGGAGAGCTGCTGCCAGTCAAAGTAGGCAATAGTGACTTCCATAGACTGATAGTCTGACTCTTTGTAAGGCAGCTTCATGTGTTCATGTTTACTCTGCTTAAACTTCTGAAGTTTGGAGCTTCCAAGGTTGGAGCATTTGGTAATATTAAGCATATTATATTAAGCATATTACCCAGGTGACAAGTTCTACTGAACTTAATGGGACTTATTTTGAGAAAACCTATTTAGAGTCAAGCTGTCATTCTCCAGTCTTGCTCCTCTGGAATGTGCCCTTGTTACCTTCCACCCATGCTTGGTTCCCCAGCATTTTATTTGTGTGCCTCTGTGTTGTTACTCTCGTGTATTCTATTGTTTGCTGTACTGTTTTTCTATTTGTGTTTCTAGCCCCATGCTCACTCCCTTTCTCTTCCCATGTCCAGTTTGTCTAGTCGGGTGTGTTGCTTTTAGTAGTAACCCTTCCTGATGTGATAAACCTGAGAACCTGGACAACTGCTGATCTTCATACGACTCAGTATAAGGCAGCAGCATCTGCGCTGAAATTCCTCCTCGGCCACAGAGCTTGTTGCATGCATAACCTTGACAGGGGCCCATGTTCTCTGCCTAACCCTATGTCACATGTAGTTGTGGGAATGGGAGGTGGTAAACCCCAGTCCGTCCTATGTGTACCTTAGAAGAAGGGTGGCATATAGATTTGTTAAATAATAAATGCTGTGCCTCTTGCCTCATTCTTTGTGAGCTGCTAACTTCTGGGTTGTTTTTTTTAAAGGAGGGCATTTTGTCTGCAAAACCTTTGACCTCTTCACACCATTCAGTGTTGGCCTAGTATACTTGCTGTACTGCTGCTTTGAGCGTGTATCAATCTTCAAACCTGTGACGAGCCGTCCTGCCAATTCGGAGAGGTGAGACTGAGATGGGTCGAGATTGAAGTAGCTATTTCATTATTATAATTGTTGTTGTTGTTGTTCTTATTATTATTCACATTTTTAATTGCCCATCCCTGCTACTGCAGGCCTCTGGGTGATGCACAAAAATGAATGAGAACATAAAAACTGTACAGTGAAAATACAGCAGTACCAATAAATAAAGTTAAAACTCCAGGTGGCAAACTGAGATCACTCCCCATTCCAGACGGCCTGGCTACCTCATGGGCAGGGGAGGAAGAGGGATGACCGATCTGATAAAAGGATTTCTGTATCTGCAGGTCTTATACAAAGTCTGTGGCAAGAAACCTCTCTCGGAAGATAAGGAAGAACTGTTTTAAGGGCTAGAGGAGTAAAAAGTATTTGACAGGGCTGCAAGACTGCTGACTACCTAACCACTTTCTTTTTGTTTTGCTTTTTTAAATATCTTAACGCTTTCTTCTGTGAGTGGTTAGCAAAAGGGCTTTAATGCAATACAAGATTTAAAATTTGTTGCCTCATCAGATTGTAAATGGTCAGCAATGGCTTAGTATCAAGTGGAGGCAATTATTTTGTGTAGTGACAGACCCTGAGAAAAGCAGACAGATCTTTTATTTATTTCTATTCCACTTCTGTACCAACTGGGGACTCAAAGCAGCTCACAAAGAAACAAACATGATTTAGACAAACAACAAACCAGTGTATAGGACAACTCTTGTCCTTGTTAAATAATGGAAATTCCTGCAGTTCCTTGTTTTTACAGCCTTTTAAATAGTTTTAAGTATAATGCCCAAGCAGCATACCTTCCACCTTCACTGTAGTCATTGCCAAAGAAGGCCCACTCCACAATAAATCAAAGGGTCATCACCTTATGTGAGTAACTGGATTCTCTCTTGCCCTGCAGGTATGTGGTATGCAGAGGATTGAAGTCTGGCATTGATGAGGTGAAGGACTATCTTTTTTCAGTGAACCGGAAACTCAACCAGCTGCGCAACTCAGACCAGGATGTCAATCTTGTTGTCCCCCTGGAAGTAATCAAGGGTGACCATGAGTTCCATGATTACATGGTCCAGTCAAATGAGAGGTGAGTTCAAGAGCAATGAGAAGAAGCCAGGATCTGTACCTGGTGGTAGTGGTTAGTGGGGCTATAGTCATGTGGTTGTGGCAACCTTCTTGTGAGTGGCTTTTCCCAAGCAGCCCTCTCACAAGAGTCTTCTCTCAGAGGCCTTATGTTATAAATCTGTGTGCAAAAAAACACTGGTCAGTTAGGTAGTAAGTGACCTAGTTTCTTGTCAGTGTTTGAATTTGGAATACAGAATAGTCAAGTAACCCACAGGTTGTATTCCTTCCTTCTTCTCCCTTCGTCTTTCACTTCGTCTTCAGGTGATTGGCCTTGAGAAGGCTAATTGCTTTCTGTTTTTGCTATATGCTATGAATTAGTAGTAGTATAATCAAGTTATTGTAGAATTAACAAGCCCTTCTGTCATGACCCCTAGTGAGTTGCTACCTTCTTCTGCCACCACTCTGGACTTAGGGTCCCTTGGGAAGGCCCAGAGTACTCTCCCAAGCCCCAACCAAAATGCCCCCTTTTAAGCCAAGAAATATAGGCGTGATGACCGGGCAGAGAACATTAAACAAATGGTTTATTAATACAGTAATGGGGCAAGGAAAACAAGACAAGGTGCTTAAAATATATAACAGTGTCTAAAGGTAAAATAAAACAAATCTAACGTGGCTACCTATTTCTCTTAACTGGTTACTATTCAAGGCCCACAGCCTTTTATACCAGGCCTGTGGATGTACTCACTCTGACCCAAGTGAGGGATCTTTCTCTCAGACCAGACTGTCCCCTCAGTTTTAGCTCTGTGAGAGAGAAGACCGCAATAGAGAAAAGAACACAGTTCCACAGCCCACAAAGCTTAAGTCCCAATCTCCTCACACAATCCCTGGACACCGATTGGTTACAACCGTCGCTAAGCATTGTGGAGATTGTAGGCTGTCTGCTTTCCATTCCCACACAGGTCTCCTGGGCCTAGGCCTCTAGGCCTTGTCTCCCAGTCCTACAGAGAACATGACACCTTCTTACATTAAAATAATTTTATATAAATTATATAATCTTGGCTAGCTATTCATATTCTGTACATGCAGCAATACTAAAACTATAATTTTTTGGAACAGAGCCTGATTCCCCCCCAAAAGGTAGCTGTTTTTGAAACTGCTACTCTGAAGAAAGAATATAAATGACATGTTTCTTATTTCTCTGACAATGTTGTGATAGTGTAATCGGTTATAATGCACCAGGCACTGTGCCCCTTGGTGGTGGTGGTGGTGGTTATTATTATTATTACTATTATTATTAGGTCATCAAGTCAAGCTGACTTCCGGCAACCCCTAGTGGGGCTTGGAGGCAAGGGACATTCAGAGGTGGCTCGCCATTGTCTGCCTCTGCGTCATACTCTTGCCCTGCTTAGCTTCCAAGATCTGATGAGATTGGGCTTGCCTGGGCTGACTGGGTCAGGGTCCCTTCCTTGGTTATTTCTGATGTTGCTGTGGTTTGCATGTCCTTCAGATGGGCATGTCAAATCTTGATGGTAGATAAGACATTCTAAAATTGAGACTTGTTTTATCTTCCAGTTACTGTAATTCTCAGATCAAAGCACTAGCCAAAATCCGTGACTTTGTTCAAGACACGTGAGTATCTTTTTTTTTTTTTTTTTTTTTTAAGTGTGCTGCATTGGGCAAGGGCTGAATTCTGGGTATGCTGTTCTTCAAGGTGTTACAAAGTAATACTCACTGAGTAGAGCCTTCCTTTTGAAGGTGGTGGCTTAGTGGTAGATAACCTGCCTTGCCCGTAGAGGGTTCAGACTTCAACCTCATCATCTCCAGTTCAGAAGACCAGGGAGTGGGTGATGTGAAAGATCCTCCTGACCCGAGACCCTGGAGAGCTGCTGCCAGTCAGAGTAGACAGTCTGGAGCGTGTTAGATGGTCTGGTTCAGTATAAGGCGGCTGCATGAGTTCGTTTGATTTGCATCTTGCACATGTTCCCCAAAATTAGGCATGGGAGGGACTGGGTATAACAATGGCTTCATTCAACAGAAAGTGAGATGAGCTTAGTTGTTGAAATTAGTGGGGTCAAGTAAGTCATGACTAATATGCCACATTGATTTTGTTTTTCTTTTGATTGTGGTCAGTATATTTTGTGTTCAAATCGATAATGTGACATGCTGATACTCTTAAATTTGCAGCATGTCATTTGTTGTGGGATGGAGTCTTTTTAGAACATGAAAGCAATGCCTGTCTATGAGGAAGGGAACTCATTTGTGCAGAAAGTTTTGTGTAGAAATTGCTGTGTGAGTGGATTGTAAGAATCTGACATTGCAGGAGTAGTTCATGGACTGGGATTATGTTAGTGCTGCAACAGTTAACATTTTTTTAAAACTACTTCTAGGACCTTGAGTGAACCACGACAAGCTGACATCCGAAAAGAATGCCTCCGGCTCTGGGGGGTGAGTAGCTCTAAATAACAGAACTACACAGCATGTCTCTTGTACCTCCCTTTCATTTCTTCTACATGTAAGGCCTGATCCAGGTGAGGAGGTCTTGCATCCCAAGCAAGGGTAAAATATATTCCTTGTCAGAGTGGGTTGTCCTACCTGCAGAGATTGTGAGGCATGGTTGGGGCTCTGTATTTGGTTTAATCACTCTTCTGATTTCATTCTTGGAGTAGCCATTTGCTTGAAGTGCGTGGCTTAGATGATTTAGTTCATCGTTGAGAAACACATCCAATTATCATGTCGGATTACACAGGGAAGCCATTGAAATTCATAAACATAAACACAGTTTCAACAGGAAAGAAGAGAGTTTAAAAATAAATAGGGCATGGTTTCCAGTCCTGAAAAACACAAAATGCTCTACATCTTACAACAGCACTACAGATAAGATTAGAATTTCAACAGCCAATCCATATGCAAAAGAACCTCCTCAGGAAAGCTCCTCCATTAACACGTCATAGCCTGGGGAACTCCTACAAGATAATGACTCAGCCCTACCCCACCCTCCTGAGTAGATATAAATTACCTGTCTACCATTTTTTTTCTTCTCACCTTGACACAGAGAGTACTCCGTCTTTCTGTGTTATACCTCTGAGGATGCCAGTCACAGCTGCTGACGAAACGTCAGGTACTACAATGCCAAGACCACGGCCATACAGCCTGGAAAATCTACAACAACTAATTACCTCATATTGTAGAGATGGGCCGACTGATGGAAAGAGAGGAGTGTCTCTTTATGTCTCTTCTCCACAGTTATGAAGGAAAAATTCTCCTTGGCCTCCTTGCTTCCATATCCCCTCCCCCTGCAGTGACTCAGGCACTGGTTCATCCGCATCCAGGTTACCTGTTACATTTGGGGAAGGGATATTTACAAGGATGCCTGGCAAGGAATGTGAAACTATATTTTCCAGAGTACGCTTGGATGCCTTGCACACTGTCAAAACAGTGCCCTGAGTGATGTGGGTGTTCCCCCCTCTCCAATTTGATGTTTGAGACCCTTCCCTCCTTTTGTCCACTGGCCTGTTGGCTGCTACCACTACCTGTTTCAGCAACAAGTATGTTGGGTTGGCAGAAGGTGGGAAAAATTCTTTGGCTTGTATATGTACTTGAACCTAAAGGCGAATTTAAGGATGTGAAACTCATCTTGTATTGAAGGTGAGTAAAATTAAACTAGAAGTATTAAGTCAGAATAAAAGGGAGTGATACAATATACGCATAATTACACAGTCTCCAAACAGTGAGTAGTTTCACTCTCCAGAGAACATCGTGGACATTTTGAACTCTTTAGAGAGACTCCATTGTAGGCCCTAGCCAAACTTTTTATAATCGTTTTGTGAAACTACCTTGTAGATGGTGCCAGATGCTGCGATGGGCTTCACCACTGAGAGTTTAGAAAAAGAAAACTGGTTCAGCTGCAACTTGTTTTCCCTGCTTGATCCTTCTTGGATTGTGTGGATTTTAATGGCATTATATTTTATAGGCTAATCATGTACTGCATGGGAAAAAAGTATTTTATTTCTGAGAAAAGGAACTGATGTTTCCATTATGCACATTTAAGTGAATTGCCAGAGCTGGCTGGACATTTTACAGACATGTACAAAAGCTGCACAGGTAGCTTGTAATAATGCTTGAAAACCCCCACTACTTTTTCTTGAGTTGCTTGTGGGATTCTGTCATTCATGAAGAAGGAAGAGTGGGAGGACAAAAATAATGGGAAACCTCATGGTACTAGGAAATTTCGATCGGACAATAGCCTCAGGGCAAAGTCAAACTCATGAGCTTTGTTCTTTCTAATTATCTTTTAACTTGAGTTTGCATTTTCTGTTTCTATATGTGCCATTTGTCCATGCATGGTGCTAACAGCAAAAGATAAGGCTTGATAGAAAGTGAGAGCCAGATCCATCTGGATTAATCAGGTTTTTGGTTGCTTTAGATTCCAGACCAGGCCCGCGTTGCTCCATCTTCTTCTGATCTCAAGTCCAAGTTCTTTGAATTGACTCAGGTGAGACTTTTCACTCAGACAGAATGCATGCCCCCTTCTCGGGGAACCATAAAAACCAAAGATGCAAGCACACTACTTGGACTTTATCTCAGCAACAGGTTGTCCACTAAAGGTACACTCTGATATTGTGATGAAGTATGTGAGTGTGCTCCCTAAATCCTTTTCTTTTACCTCCTATCTGAAAGAATGAGCATTACAGAAAGCTTTGTTATGCTAGCATTGCTTCTTAAGTAGTTAAAATGTCAACTAGCCACTGAGGTGTGAAAGTGGTACTCCCTCAGTGCCTAGAGTTCTGGAGCAGTTTATGTGTGAGAACCAATGGAGTGGTTAGGGTGTTGTCCTAGGATCTGGAATGACCCCAGTTTGAGTCAGTCAGTCAATCTTTATTATGGCCCACAATCCATACAGAAACAGAACAATGTTAATTAGTTACCTGAAATCATACTGTATATAAATCCTCCTAGTACATGAGACAATGAAAAGGGTTAGAGGTTATGAATGAGCAGAGGACAAAAACTTAGCTACTTATAGAGTGGGTCAACCCCAGCCAATAACATTTTAAGACTCTTTGCTCAGGAAACAGTTTTTTATCTGCCCAAACAAGTTCCAGTAAATCCAGGCACGATTGACTATAAAATCTACTATAAAATAATTCAATCAAATTATCAGAGCAGGGACAAAAGCTATAAGTTGCTGAGGTATTTTTATATCTTCCTGTCATCAATGCACATGGTAAAACATTAAATCTATCCAGCATAAAAGCATGGCAATATCTTGGAATGGTTAATATTGATAAATAACATGCATATTGATAATGGAATCACTGGAGCTAAATTGAATAAGAGAGGAGAACACACTTTGCGGGCTTCAGCCAGTGTTTCTTGATAATCAATATCCTTTATTCAGTCATTAATTACTAAAATAGCTGTACTTGGCCCTATAGATTTTAAAAAGAAAGGGAAAACACCCAGTGTGGTTAACTTCTCATCTATTGGTTTAAGCCACATTTGATTATGACGATCAGTCATTAAGGTATAAGAAAAGCTATGCTGATTACTCATAAACTCATAAATTGAATTCTAAATTTAAATGCTGCTAGCCAGACCAAATTTATAAGTGATATAGAACTAATTTCTAATTTAAAAGCCATGGAGAGTGCACATCTAGGAGATCTAAAAATTGTTCTCAGAAATTTAAGTTGAATTGGTTCAATAGAAGATACAACCGCTTGTACACAAACCAGTGCTGCATATAAAAACTGATTTATAATCCTGGTAGCAAATAACTGAAGTGTGGCAGGAATACTGTGTGCTCCTACCATTAAAAAAAGAATTTTAAAATTGCTCCAATCTCCTTACTGGCCTTACCTAGGGTTGATAGAGTTCTATATGCGATTTCCAACATAATTTATCATAAAAAATAAGCCCTAAGTATTTATTGGACTGAACTTGGTCACTCTTCTATTTTCCAATTAATAAGTTGATGAGGGGCAGTTCCAAAGGAGATGATTTCGGTTTTATCAATATTTATAATAATTTTATTTTCAGAACAATACCATAATAATGCCTGCAAAGCTTTCTTCAATCTTACCTTTATTAATGAAATAATTATCATATAATGTGTATATTATAATGTAGAAATTATTTCATTACCCAGCTTATGAGAATATAAATTCTCTGCTTGAAAAATTTGAATTACATCAATTAAATACAAATTAAATCGCAGAGGAGCCAGTACACAACCCTGCCATACTCCTTTACACATAAGAATGTCAAAAGTCAGATGACCAAAATAATTACAACATAACTTGCATTTTTGCATTATAATGAAGTAACTTAAGTAAAAAGCAATAGCCTAGAATCTCTGTTATGTTTGTGGAGTTTAAACCACAGTTTCCCACATATCTTGTCTAATGCAGCCTGAAAACTGATAGAAGCCACTTGCAAGGGCACCTCCGTGGTCTTTAACATGTAGAGGTTATCAGTAGCTGGTCTTCCCTTCCTGAATCTTGATTACTCTTGATTTACTATAGATAGAGAGTCAGTCTATTCTGATAGAAGCCCAAGTACATATAATACATAAAGTTTCCTTTTAATTGATGATATGGGTCTATAATTACAGGGGTTATCTTTTGAACCTCTTTTATAAATAGGAATAGCAATAGATTTCTGCCAGGCAATAAGCATTAGTTCTGAAGAATTTATTAACGAGAATAAATGGGCAACTAAAGGAATCCATTTGTCTTTTTAAAACATTAGCATATGTGCAGGAAAATAGCCACCTCTCAGAGAGAGCTTTGTTAGTTTTTAACCTTACAATTAATTTTTCTATATGGGTTGTCTTGAGACTGGGGGTTGTAGCAGATCTGCAGTTATAGCAGTTGCAGCAGATCTAATGTCTTCCATTGCAGTTGAAAAGAGAGCTGTCAAATGTTGTTCTCACTCTAAAGCTGTGATGTGTTAATTTAATGGGGAGTAAGGTATAGCTCACCATGACCTGACCTGGATAACCCCAGCTAGCAGGACCAGATGCTAAGCAGGGTCAGCCCACTAAAGAAGTCTCTAGTTGCTACGTAGAAGCAGGCAGTAGCAAAAAACCTCTGAATGTCTCTTGCCTTGAAAACCCTATGGGGTTGCCATAAGTTGGCTGTGACTTAATGGCATCCCCCAAAAAAGATGTAGCATATCCATCACAACCTCTCAGAATCTTTTTGTCTCGCTGCATATATTAACCTCTTGCAACTTGATCTCATATCTCTAATATTATGACTTTCTAATTTCTGCCTTCAGTTATTGTTTAATCATGTAATACTCTTTAGGAATTATCTCAATTCTCTGGTTCTATAATCTTGATGATTCAGGTTTAGATCATCAAGGTAGCCTTGGGTCAGTCACTCTTTCTCAGCCTCGTCTACAACACAGAGTTGTTGTGTGGATAAAATGGAGGAGAGCAGAATGATGTAAGTTGGTTTGGATCCCCACTGGAGAGAAAAGTGGGGCATAAACGAAGTAAATAAAATTAATGCCAGTTGATGTAGTGGACCTGTGTATAGTATCACCATTCTCTCTCCTCCTTACTTGTTTCAGGGTGATGACATAGAAGTTTTCAGTTACAAACCAACCCTTCTCAACTCAAAAACCTTGGATAAGCTCCGGTCAGTGCTGGATTACAGATGTATGGTCTCAGGAAGTGAACAGAAATTCCTTCTAGGCCTAGGGGTAAGTGGTGATAACCCTTAATCCATTTCAGTTTGGCTTCAGGTCAGGAATTGAGATTGAATCAGCATTACTGGCTTAGGGGATGATCAACAACTGTAGTTGGATAAGGGCAATCCATTACTGCTGATCGTTAGATCTGCCAACAGCTTTTGGTACAGTTGACTGTATTTTGGTGGATAAGCTGCCTTTGAGGTTAAAGAGACAGCCCTCCATTCATTTCTCCCTGTTAATTTCTTCCCTCTTTTTTGCTGGCAGCAAGCACCGTTTCAGTGGGAGAGACAAAATAAGCTAATTGGAATCTGATGTATGTATGTAAAACCTTTGACATAGATCATCAGGAGCTTTGGAGTGGCTTGTCACCAATATGTGTGTGAGACCCAACTTTATGTATCACTGTCCAAACCTCCATAAGCAGCTTTGTGAAGATCCAGGCCAGTGACTTTAGGCTGTGGTTAGCAAACTGAAGCTTAATCCAAACAAGGCAGAGTTGATGCCAGTTGGGACAGCGGAGTGTTTGGCTGGTGTTGATTCACCAAACCTGGGCGGGGTTAAGATTTCTTTGGTAGAACAAATTAAGAGGTTGAGTGTTTTCTTGGACCTGGCCCTGCTGATGGATAAGCCGGGTGTTGCTAAGACAGCCTTCTTTCACTTACACCTTGTTCTCAAGCTGTCCTCTTGTTTAGAATCTGCAGACCTAGCCATGCTGATCCATGATCCGGTAATGTGCTCCCTGTGGGGTCTGCCTTTGAAGAAAGCTCAGAAGCTTCAGTTGATACAGAATGCAGTGGCAGGACTCCTGCAGCTGCTGGGGATGTCTCACTCCAGTGTTGCATTAATTGCACTGGCTACCTACCGGTTATTATTTTTAAAGCCTTCATGGCCTAGGCCCTCATACTTATTGAACCACATGTTCCGGTATGTTCCCACATGCCAGTTGTGTTCCTCAGACAGCATTCTCATTGTGGTGCCTGCTCTTAGGGCTGTCCATACGGCAAAGGCTGGGTCAGAGGCTTTCTCTGCAGTAAGTCTTGTCCTCTGAAATGGCCTGCCAGAGTGGATACGGAGGGTGCCTTCACTGGGTACATTTAGGAAGGCATGCAGGATGGTTCTGTGTCAGAGGGCATTTCGAGGGGAGTGAACTCTTTCAGCAGATCTAGCTCTTTGTTTTCAAACCTGTATGTTTTATCTTTTAATGGGCTTCATGTCCTTGCAAGTTGTTGTTTTGTTAGCTGCCTTGAGTCAAAGGAAATAAGAAAGGATATAAATATTTTAAATAATAAATAAAGAATGTATCCATGACTTCCAGTATGTAGAAAAAACATCTGTTAAGCACTGTAAGATCTTTTATAATTCCATTTTAGATCCTAATTGCTGTAGTTTATACTCTGGAAAAGGCAGATTAAAATTTCTGAGTGATGGTATCATGGTTGTTGGTTGATCTGTGGGCCTCTTTTGCCAACCTCTCTCTGATAATGTTTCAAGCTAAGTACAGCCTGTTCAATTCTGTCATTCCGATGATTTGTTTCCCTTTTGGGAGTATGTCATGAGAATGGGAGAAAAGCTTGCTAAACAAGCGGAAAAGTTCTGTGTTTGTTCCTCAGACAGCAGGTGTGGTTCTTTTTCAATGCTTCATAATAAATTTCAGCCCCCTGTGGAAACGTCTCTGTGTGGAGTCCTAGAACTAGTGGCATTCAAGAGTGTGTGACTTCCTCTGTGTGAACTTCTTTGATTATTAACCTGGCTGCCTTCCTGTTCACTCCCATGCAGAAGTCTCAGATATATACTTGGGATGGTCGCCCATCAAATCGCTGGACAAAATTGGACTTGAAAACTGAATTGCCAAGGGACACCCTTCTGTCTGTGGAGATTGTTCATGAGCTAAAAGGAGAGGTCAGAGATTGCTTTTCCTCCAGGAGGCTAATGTCATCCACTAGCTGTTTAGTTCATTTGACTTGTGGGAGGAGGGGCCTTTCAGGTTGGGGCTTCTGATAAGTGTGGTGGTGTTTAAGTTCCTTTCATGATTTGGACTGCTCCAAGTTGCAAATAATATCAGATGTCAGTTTCCTTTCTATTGATTTTCTCTGCCTCCTCTGTAGTTGCCTGATAATCAGAATGTTCTTCAAAATACATGTTCGTGTAACCCCATGCTGCTGTCATTACTCTCCTTTAGGTGAAGACTGAGCCATAGTTTGCTTATTGTGGAACAAAAGTTGCTTTAAGATTATCAGCCACATGGTCACTTAGGAACAAATCTGTTTTCTTTGTATAAGTTGTTACACTATGATTGAATCATATGATTCCTCCATAGCTTGTGATCCTGAGCATTTAAAGACAAGGGTAGAGCTGCACGGTCTGTCCAGAATGCTTTCAGGAAACATTTGTAGACCAGGATAGAGGAACATAAGAAGTAGTAAAATAATGAACAGCATAAAGAATCTGTAAATATTAAAGGCCAGGTAATGCTGTGGAATCGATTGACTGTAAGTTTGGGATCAGTGCAGTGCAATGCTTAATTTTTAAAACATTGCTCCTACAGGATATGGTAATGACCACTAGCAAAAATTGCTTTCAAAAGAATTGAACAGGTCTTTCAATGGCTGTCAATTAAGAATGGAATTTCTGTGTTGTGAGGCAATAGATCTCTGAATACCAGCTCCCAAGGCTCTCTCCATCACAACCTGCTCATGAGCTTAACTGGGGAATCTTACTGGTCACTGTTAAGAGGCTGAAAGATGGACCTCTGCTCTAGTCCCACCAGCACTTCTTGAGTATAATTCACCTAATTCAGAGGTTTCCAGACTTTTTCTGAGGACATACTGATAGAATTTTGCCAGTCTTCATGAACCATTGGTGGCCTGCAATATTGCTTGGTTAATCCTCTACAAAGATGTCTGGGGCCGGCAGTTTACTCCGTGGTTTGGAAATGACTGAAACCATCAGAGAAGTGAACACTAGTGCTGAAGACAGCCTGTGTATATCCACATTTAGTGTCATTCATAGAAGGAAGTATATGCAGGGAGGAAACATGCCATGCTTTATTATATGCCTCTTTTTTTCTCTCCGTAGGGGAAAGCACAGCGGAGAATTAGTGCCGTCCACATTCTGGATGCCCTAGTGCTGAATGGCACTGATGTCCGACAACAACATTTCAATCAGCGGTAAGTAGAGCTTGGAGATGTCCTTGGCTGTATATTGATAAAAGCAGTTGGGAACCTTTTTAATTTGGAGCTCACACTGTTTGACTACCCCAGTTAGACTTTGGAAGACTTTATTATTTATTTGAAACATTTGTGTATCTCCTTTCTACCCAAATGGGGTCCCTGAGGCAGCAAACATAAAAACATTAGAACATTCCAACATTAAAACGAAGTGTATATAAAATTTTAAAACTGAGTTAAAATTTATTAACAAGCATACATAATACAACAAGGAAAGATGGCCTGTAACAGTTATTGAGGCAAGTCAAACAAAAGAAAAAAGTCTTCGCCTGCTGGGGGAAGACAATGATTGAAGGAAGACAGGGAGGGTGTTCCAAAGATTTTCACGCTGCACCCAAGAAGGCTGTTTCTTGGGTTGCCACCTGTCTGGCCTCTTGATTGTAGGGGCACCCAAAGCAGGGCCTCCAAAGATGACTGGAGTGGACAAGTAGGTTCCTATGAGAGAATCTGGTCCTTAAGATATACTGGCTTCAGGACTCATTGGATTTTAAAGGTCAATACCAGCACCTTGAATTGGGCCCAGAAGCAAACTGGGAGCCAGTGCAGGTGGAATAAGCCAGGTGAGATATGGTCCCTAGGACTCACTCCTGTGAACATTCTGGTTGCAGCATTCTGTACCAACTGCAGTTGCCCAATATTCTTCAAGGACAGCCCTATGTAGAGCACATAGCAGTAGTCTAATCTGCATGTTACTAGGGTGTGATCATTCCTGCCCAGGAATAGCTGCATCTGGCTCACCAATCAAAGCTGGTAAAAGGTACTCCTTGCCACCACAGCTACCTGTTCATCCAACAGGAATCCTTGGTCCAGTGGCATCCCAAGCTGCAAACATGCTTCTTTAGCATGAATGCAGCCCTATCCAGAACAGTAGCACCTACATTTTGTTAGCATTAAGTTTCAGTTTCTTAGCCCTCATCCATTCCAAAACTGCCTCCAGGCTCCTGTTCAGTTTCCCCAGCTTCCTTGAGATTTGCTGGAAGCACAGAACTGAGCTTGGTGTCACCTGCATCTTGGTGGCTGCTTAGCCCAAATCTCCAGATAATGTCTCCCAGCAGCTTTCTATAGTTGTTGAAAAGCATGGGGGACAAAATAGAGCCTTGTGGGACCTGTAGGTCAGGAGGTGGAGCAGCTGTCCCCCCAAACCTTCCTCCAAAGTAAGACTGAAACCACCACAGAACAGTGCCTCCAAGTCCCAAACACACAAGGTGGACTAGAGTGATACCATGATTGATGGTACGGGCAGCTGGTGAGAGGTCCAGGAGAATTAACAGGGTCGTACTTCCCCCGTCCATCTCCCATTACAGGTCATCTGTCAGGACGACCAAGGCTGCTTGAGTCCCATGACCAGGCCTGAAACCAGTTTGGAGTGGATCCAAACAATCCATTTAATTCAGGAATTGCTGAAGCAGCGCAGTCACCACCTTGCTCAAGAATGGTACATTTGAGGCTAAACAGTAACCATCCAGCTCTCTGGGTTCTAGAGTAGGCTTTTTTAGGAGTAGATGCAGCACTGCCCAGTTCAAGGTATGGAGGACCACCCCCTCTCTTAGGGAGGCGTTTACTGTCGCCTGGACCCAATCTGCCAGCCCCCTCCCCCGCCACATTTTTGAAAAAAGAAGAGTAGTAATCCAGCCTCTGCATAGGGTGCACCTCAGAGAAGCCTGTGGCAGAGACGACCACCCCATTAGTTTGGAGTCATTCAAACCTAAAATGGGCCTAGAGCAGACACAAAAGCACCAGAAAGGAACTTATTAAATAGGCCTCAGATGCACGTCTCCTTGTGTTTCTCCTCACTTCGTGCCCAGTTTGTCTGTGCATCCTTCCTTAGATGTGCTGTTCCCAGAATTCTGACTATACTGCTGCAAACTGAAAAGCTTCAGAGGGGGTTTATATGGAGCTGTTTTCTTGGCATTTGTGCTTCTCTTTTTGTGAACTATTTCTAGTTGCCTGCTGACCTTGTACCTAAACTGCACAACTCTTTTCCTTTGGTTCTAGAATTCAGTTAGCAGAGAAGTTTGTAAAAGCGGTCTCTAAACCTAGCCGGCCAGATATGAACCCCATCAGGTGAGTGAGGCTGCTTGGATTCTTGCAGCTGTCTGAGATGGTGATGCATAAATACGTGGCGGTGGGCAGTGGAGCTATGATCAACTAGCATATTAATTGTGTGTTAGAAATGCAAGAGTTACCTGTGGGGAGATAGGGCTTTTTCTCTGAGAAACCTTCTCTGAGAAAACTTTTTCTGATCAGTCCGTAGGTGAGGACATTAGGTTCAAAATGACCTGGATAGAAAAACTGTTGGTCAAGCATATTCTACCTCTGTGGGTCTCCATCTTTTCCTGTGGGCTCAGTGGAAGGATGGCAGGGCCAGGGCAGGACAAAGCAGTTTTTTGAGCATTGAGAGTCACCCTGGAAGCACACCACATAGAATACCCATGTAATATAGCAGCTTTCATCTTTTCCCCCCTTCTTTGGGAGTAACAAATTTAATTTGAATGAACGTGCTGGTCAGCAGCACATTTTTATTTATTAATTTTTTGTGCCACTTCTTGCCACCAGGTGGTCTTGAGGCAGCTAAAAGTTAAAATGTAAAAAAACCTCAGTTTAAAAACATAATCCAGATAAAACTAAAAAGCAGCCCATATACATCAAGCCCAACTAACTAAAAGCCAAGTGGAAGAGCTCTGTTTCGCAGGTCCTGCAGAACTTTAGATAAATCCTGCCAGGCCTGCATGTCATTTGACAGCTGGTTCCACCAGGACAGAGCCGCCACCACAAAGAAGGCCCTCATCCTGGTGGATGCCAGGCGAATGTCCCAGGGGCCAGGCACCACAAGCAGGTTGCGAGATGAAGCGCACAAGTTTTTTTGGGGGGACATGTTAGAAAAGGTGGTCCACCAGGTATGAAGGTCCCAGACCATTTAGGGCTTTAAAGGTAATCACCAGCACCTTGAATTTGATCCGGAACTCACTTGGCAGCCAGTGTAGCTGTTCCAAGCCAGGACAGGACAGATAGGATCTCTCCAAGGAGAGCTTATCAGCAATCTTGCTGCTGTGTTTTGGACTGCTTGTAGTTTCTGGAGTGCCTTCAAGGGCAGCCCTACATAGAGCACATTACAGTATTCTAAGTGAGAGGTGACTGTGGCATGAATCATTGTGGCTAGGTTGGAGTGAGACATATGGAGACAGCTGGTGGGCTTGGTGTAAGTAGAAAAATGCTGTCCTTGCGGTGAGGGGAAAATGGTGTGGCGTCCAGGGTGATTCTCGGGCTGCTCCCAAGTTCCCCTGCCCTTCTGGCTTCCTTTGGAGACCCCCCCCCCCAGAACTTTGTGTCAGGCTCCTCCTGGATTTCTTGGAGGGAGGCCAGGTGCAGGAGACTTGTGTGGATCCCCCCCCCCGCAACGGCGGTTAGCGGGGGAGAGATTGTTCCGTCCTGATGCAGGAGCAAGAGGAGGAGCAGGCATGGTTCCATGCCTTGCACTAGCTGCGACCTCCCTTTTTAGACTTTGTTTTTCAAGTTTGATTTGCAACAAAGGTAAAGGCGTTTGTCCGTTTATGTCCTCTTATTATCTGTTGAAGACCTTCAAGGAATGACCCTTTAAGAATATCTCCAACTCTGGAAACAATTTGCGGCTGCAAAAAGGAGTGGAGCAAAAAAAACCCAAACGAAAATGGCAATGGTAGGGGAAAATGAAGAAACCCCAGCAGAGGAAATGATAGCGATAGACTTACAAAATACCGAAGTGGGACAGTTAACTCTGGAACAGTTCAAAGAATCCGTGATTAATGAGGTGCGACTGGCAGCAGGAAGCCTGTAAAAACATCATCAAGAAACTGCAAAACGTGGAACTCGCGTGAGGGCCTGCGCTATATCAGTTAATCCCTGAGATTCCCAAGAAAGAACAGGACGATAGCAAGAAAGAAAAGATACAGGATTCATCTCTTCTTTTTACAAAGAAAAGAAGAGACGGTTCTAGGGAAGATAAAGAATTAAAGAACTCTGTAAAACGCGCTGAGAGAATAGAACTTACAAAAGGGATCAGGCGAAAAGAGAAGAAATCAATTGAAAGAAGAGCAAGGCGTCCCCATAAGAAAAACCACAAAGAACACACAATAGAACTGCAAAACAAAAAAGGTGGAAACTGGAAATGTAATGCCTCGAGTATAAGGGGGCAAGACATTTACTTGTGATTATCAAAAAGAAGGTGCCCCAGAAGACAACACTGCAGTATGTACCTGGTGGCAAAATAACCTCTTCTGCCTGTTTAAATTATGAAAAGCTCAATGGTCTCTGTGTTGGAAGTTTAAGTATCGGGTAGTCTAACTGTTCGCATGTCTAAACGTAGTTAGCAAAGTTCTGTATACTCAGTAAATTAAATGGAATAGTTAGGGAGTATTGTTTCAATGTAAGACAACTGTTTCAATGTAAGAAGTTAAAAGTAAAAATATACAGACAATGAAAGAGGGATGAATTCGACGGGTTTTGTGTTGGAAGTTCAAGTACCGGGTAGTCAAGCTGTTCACATGTTTAAACGTAGTTAGCAAAATTCTGTATATTCTGTAAATTAAACGGAATATTTAGGGAATACATAGTTACCTTAATGTAAGAAGTTAAAAGATAATGAAAAAGGGAATGTGTCAGTGTATTTATAATTTTGTTTCCTTATGAATCTAAATGAGATGTAAAGTTATGGAATAATAGTAGGAATAAAATAATAGTAGTAAATATGGAGGTATAGAACAGGGTATGAAAACTGAGCTTTTATTTTGATGAGACTATATAGTATATAAAATGTATAGATAATTACTGAATTTGACTGGGAAAAGTAGGTTATCATTACTGCTTAGGTTGTTTTAAAAACTTCGGGAAGCCTATGCTGAGTAAATAGATGAAAGACCAGAAGGCTATCTGTGTTGATCTTGAATTAAAGAGATCTGGTATTGCAAGTAGGGAATACTTATACGAGGGGTTGGTAGACGGTCTGGTACATGAATTAGGAAAAATATAGGTTGAATTATGGTTAGAGAGATAGATATGATAGGAGAACACATCGTTAGGTCACTTCTGTTCGCTGAAACTCTTTGTAGTAAGAGGCGATGGTATTTTTTGTTTGTTTGTTTGTTCTGAAAACCAATAAAAAGATTGTTAAAAGAGAAATGCTGTCCTTGCCACTGCTGACACCTGCTTGTTCAAGGACAAAGAGAAGTCAAGCCAAACCTCCAAGCTCTTAACAGAATCCACCATCAAGACCCGAGAGTTGAAGGTCCCTTGGAGGTCGGTCCAGACCGTTCCAGCAAGATGATCTCCGTCTTAGATGGATTTAACTTCAACCAACTCTGCTTCAACCAGTTAACCAGTTTGGCCTACAAAAAGGCACACATCACTTGTGTTGTTTTAAACAGCAATTCAGAAATAATTCATAGTAGGGCAACATCTATTCTTATGTACTCGAGTTTTCAAATCAGACAAATGGGAATGATCCAAGGGCTCTAGTGGTATTGCTAACCTGTACTTTTCAGATCTGTAGAAGCAATGGACTTTGGAATCATTATATTTATAAATACAATCAGTGTTGCATTTTTTTATTTTCAGTTTTCTGTTCTTTTTGTAATCCCCCCCCCCCCCAAGCTTTTAATACTCTTGGGGGTTGAGATTTTCACGACTCCAGTGCATGCTTAGGACGTAGTCCTGGGTAGTGTAACAGTGAATAGGGTTTGTAAAGGCAGAGTCAACAATGCTGTTTCTGAGTTTATTTGCCCTTTGAGGACCACTGATTTAGAATACTCTAGGTGAATTTGGGCCTGCATATAGTTTGGCTTTCTGGTTTGTTTTCCCACAGAGTGAAAGAAGTGTACAGGTTAGAGGACATGGAAAAGATTTTCCTAAGGTAAGACCTCAGAAAACATGCACTTCTAGGGTTTGTTCTGCGGAATGGAGAAGGAGGGCTCTGTTACTGTTTGAAAAGGCTGTTCAGAGAGTATTCTGTTAAATTCTGAATTGGTGGGGAGGGAGAGATGGTGGCCTGCCCAAAATATGCATATTGGCTAGGGTAAGGAAATTCGTTGGCTTGCTGTAGCCAAGTCTGCAGCCTCCAGTGTTGTCATTGCCAAGCCTGCAGAGTTCTGTCTCCTTTCCCCTCTTTGTGACATAGATGAGTATTGCATGAGTGGCTGCACACTGAGAACATGCTTGGCTGTCCTTTTAAAGCACAATGATGTTTTGCATAATGGAATCAATAGATTGTGGTGAAACAGTCAGCCATCAAAATATCCCGTTCTTTAAATCTCTCTGCTGTCTTGGCCTCCATAAAAGTTCTGGCTACTTTCCCTTAACACTCTGGATAAACTCCACTGGGTCTGCTGGACTGCTGTGCCTATTCTGCGTGTCTCATTGAAATAAATTGTTTCTGTAGTACTCTTTGGTGTGCAAAGTCCCTTTAAAGGACTGCTTTTATTCTTCCCAACTCTTCCTTTGAACTAGATGATGGTGGTTGTTCTTGATGGGGAACTTAAGTTGAATTTGCATTGGGAAATAGCAGTGGCTAAGTGGCACAGCATCATGCAGAAGCTTCTGGGTTCAGTCCCTGGCATTTCCAGTTAAAAGGATCAAATAGTAGGTGCCCTCTACCTGAATATCTGAAGAATGGCTGCTAGTCAGAATAGACAATATCAGCCTTGATAGACCAGTGGTCTGGCTTTTGTCATGTTAGTGTCTCATAACAGTAACTTGCCTGAACCAAGGACTTGAACCTAGAGACTTAGTTAGCCGGTAGGTTCAAGTTCCATGCTGCAGCTACGGAGCTGTATTGGATTTCTCAAAATCCATTGCTGATTTAAGATTTGCACCTATTGTGTTGCATTGTGTGTAAACACCTCTTCTCCTTTTTCTTGGATGCTCAGGTTAGAGATGAAAATCATCAAGGGCTCAAGTGGAATGCCACGGCTGTCATACACTGGCCGAGATGACAGGCACTTTGTACCCACAGGACTGTACATTGTCCGGACCGTCAGTGGTAGGTTCTCCTCTGAGGTCGGGGCATGTGTATTCTGCTTGGATTGGAGGTGGTCTCTTGCTTCCAGATAGTTATACTGACCATCTTTGGCTCTTTTTTGCTTCACTCTTTTAAAGAAACAACAACATATAATGAACAGTATTTTTATTTGAGCTCTTAGTTTTGTTGTGTCATCTGTGCCTGAGCATCCTGATTGAGGTAGCCTGGAGCTACCTGGAGTGTGCTGTGTAGGAGAAATTTGGGGAACTTCTCCCTTCTTGTGAAAGAACAGTGTAAGGCGCTTGCTGAAGACGTTCTGCAACCTATTGCAGGGGTGGGTCTGGGTCTCTCCCAGTTGCCCCTCTGCTTTTCTTTTCCCCAAAGTGCTCTGAAGTATTTATTTCGCACAGTGCTGAATTTGTGTTCCAATGCCCTTTCCTCCGTAATGCTATTCTAACTCTATTGAAATGGGTAGGATAACACAATAGTTGAATAAGAACATTGGGCAGGCCAATTACCAGTTTCATTCAGTGTCCTGTGTCCACCATCTGGCACATGAGGTTGAATTCTATGCTCATTTTTAGCTAATAGCCATTGATGAATTTGTCTAGTCATTATTTTAACCCATCACAACATGCTGGGACACTTGAGTTTCAGTGTTCTGCTGTGTTGAAGAACAAAACTTCTTAGCATTGTGTGAATTTCATTCAGTATCTTTTGATCCGTGAGGATAAACTGCTGCCCCTGTATACCTTTCCAAGCCATAATTAAGTTATTCATCTCTTAAGCCATCCCAGTGATGGGTTCTTGAGAGAAAGTAATGCAACTGGGAACTGTCCTAAACTACCTTAGAAGAAGGTGTGTAGCATCATTTAGAAATGTTTCCTTTATGAAAGAATATTTGTTAAATGGAATGACACAGTGCACAGTCAGCAGGGCTTTTGTGGGGAAGACTAATGAGCAGGAGTCTAATCACTTGACTGCTCATGTTTCCAGATTGTTTCAGCAAAATACACATGGATTTTGTACTTAGATGTAACAGGATGGATCCTATGCAGCATCTATGGGAGGCAGTGGGGGAGTTGCATGTTTCTTGTCTGGTTTTCCCCCCAGTGGTCACCTTTGAGCACCAAAAAGGTGATGCCAGGGTTTGGGAGACACCCGTAGATAAAAAGACACATGACATGGGCAGCAGCTATGAAGAGAGAAGTGGGCCAAATGCCCATCCCCTTCTTGAGTCAAAGGATGGTTCATTGCATGTGAAGAAAGGAAGTATAGGATCTCTTCCTTCTCTTCATTCATGCTTATTCTTCCGTGAGCATATGTGATGCCTGCTTAGCCCCTTGATTTAGAATTCTAGCTCATGAATTTAAACACAGTTTTTCTTATGTTTCTGTTCTTAATACGATCTCTGGCTTTCTTCATAGATCCCTGGACCATGGCAATCAGCAAACACTCTAACAGGAAATTTTTCTACAACAAATCAACACTAGTGTCAACGTATGAACTTCCTCCTGAATCTGTCTCACCATTTCAGTGAGTACCATTCAAACAGCTACTTCCAGTTTATACAGGAGGAGGAGGTGGTCAAGAGGACTCTGAAGTTTGCAAGGGGATCTCTGGCCCCATTGTGAAATTACAATTCCCCAGATTCCAGTTAAATAGGCTCAAAACTAGTTAAGCTTTGCAGTATAGAAATGTATGTCACAATAAGGACCAGTGATCGGTTTAGTGGTACTGGAAGAAAGTGGTTAGAAATCCAAGAAAAAGGCAGCATACAGGGTTAAGGCCTATGGGAAGGGGGGGGGGTAAAGAAGATGTACTCTGGATACTTGCAACAGTTTTTTGTACAACTAGCAGAGTATTCCTTGTTGTTGTTGTTATTGTTCAGTCGCACAGTCGAGTCCGACTCTTTGTGACCCCTTGAACCAGATCACGCCAGGCCCTCCTGTCTTCCGCTGTCTTCTGAAGTTTGTTCAATTTTATGTTTGTTGCATCGGTGACACTGTCTAACCATCTCATCCTTTGCCGTCCCCTTCTTCTTTGACCTTCTATCTTTCCCAGCATAAGGGTCTTCTCCACTGAGTGCTCCCTTCTCATTTGGTGGCCAAAGTATTTGAGCTTCAGCTTCAGTATCTGGCCTTCCAGGGAACATTCAAGGTTGATTTCTTTTAGGATTGACTGATTTGATCTCCATGCAGTCCAAGGGACTCTCAAGAGTCTTCTCCAGCCCCATAGTTCAAAATAATCTATTCTTCGGCGCTCGGCCTTCCTTATAGTCCAGCTCTTGCAGCCATACATCACTTACTAGGAATACCATTGCTTTGACCATGCGGACTTTTGTTGGCAGGGCGATGTCTCTACTTTGAATCATGTTGTTTAGGTTTGCCATCGCTTTCCTGCCAAGGAGCAGGCGTCTTTTAATTTCATGGCTGCAGTCACCGTCTGCAGTGATCTTGGATCCCAGGAACGTGAAGTCTGTCACTATTTCCACGACTTCCCCTTCTATTTGCCAAGGAGTAATGGGGCCGGATGCCATGATCTTGGGTTTTTTGATGTTGAGTTTCAAGCCACCTTTTGCGCTGTCCTCTTTTATCCTGAGCAAGAGGCTCTTGAGGTCCTCTTCACTTTCTGGCATTAGAGTGGTATCGTCTGCATATCTGAGGTTGTTGATCTTTTCCCCAGCAATCTTAATTCCCGTTTGTGATTCATCCAGGCCAGCATTTCGCATGATGTACTCTGCATATATATTAAATAAGCAAGGTGACAATATACATCCTTGTCGTACTCCTTTTCCTATGCTGAACCAATCAGTTGTTCCGTATCCGGTTCTAACTGTCGCTTCTTGGCCCTTATACAGGTTTCTCAAGAGACATGTGAGGTGGTCTGGTACTCCCATCTCTTTAAGGACCTGCCATAGTTTGTTGTGATCCACACAGTCAAAGGCTTTAGCATAGTCAATGAAGCAGAAGTAGATATTTTTCTGGTACTCTCTTGCTTTCTCCATAATCCAGCGAATGTTGGCAATATGATCTCTCGTTCCTCTACCTCTTCGAAACCCAGCTTGTACTTCTGGTAGTTCTCTATCCACGTACTGTTGAAGCCTAGCTTGTAGGATCTTGAGCATGACCTTGCTAGCGTGTGATATGAGTGCAATTGTGCGATAGTTTGAACATTCCTTGGCGTTGCCCTTCTTTGGGATTGGAATGTATACTGATCTTTTCCAATCCTGTGGCCACTGTTGCGTTTTCCAAATTTGCTGGCAAATGGAGTGCAGAACTTTAACAGCATCATCTTCTAAGACTTTGAATAGCTCAGCTGGAATACCATCACCTCCACTAGCTTTGTTGTTAGTAATGCTTTCTAAGGCCCATTTAACTTCACATTCCAGGATGTCTGGCTCAAGGTCAGTGATTATACCGTCGTGTTTGTCAAGGACATTGAGGTCTTTCTTGTATAGTTCTTCTGTGTATTCTTGCCATCTTTTCCTAATCTCTTCTGCTTCTGTTAGGTCCCTACCATTTTTGTCCTTTATCATGGCCAGCTTTGCATGGAACGTTCCCTTGATTTCTCCAATTTTCTTGAAGAGATCTCTAGTCCTTCCCATTCTATTGTTTTCCTCTATTACTTTGCACTGTTCATTCAGGAAGGCCTCCTTATCTCTCCTTGCTGTTCTCTGGAAATCTGCATTCAGTTGGGTAAATCTTTCCTTTTCGCCTTTGCCTTTCGCTTTCCTTCTTTCCTCTGCTATTTGTAAAGCCTCATCAGAAAGCCACTTTGCTTTCTTACATTTCTTTTTCTTTGGGATATTGGTGCCTTCTGTACAATGTTACAAACCTCTGTCCATAGTTCTTCAGGCACTCTATCTATCGAATCCAGTCCCTTAAACCTATTCTTCACCTCTACTGTATATTTATCAGGGATGCGATCTAGGTCACATCTAGGTCAAACCTGAATGGCCTCGTGGTTTTCCCGATTTTCTTCAGTTTAAGTCTGAATTTTGCAATGAGTAGCTCATGATCTGAACCACAGTCAGCTCCAGGTCTTGTTTTTACTGACTGGATAGAGCTTCTCCATCTTTGACTGCAAATTATATAGTCAATCTGATTTCGGTGTTGCCCATCTGGTGATGTCCATAGGTAGAGTTGTCTCTTAGGTTGTTGGAAAAGGGTATTCGCTATGACCAACGTGTTCTTCTGACAAAACTCTGTTAGCCTTTGCCCTGCTTCATTTTGTTCTCCAAGGCCAAACTTGTCTGTTATTCTGGTTACCTTTTGACTTCCTACTTTAGCATTACTGTCCCCAATGATGATAAGGACATCTTTTTTTCTTTTTTTTTTGGTGTTCGTTTTATGAGGTGTTGTAGGTCTTCATAGAACCGGTCCACTTCAGCCTCTTCTGCATCAGTGGTTGGGGCATAGACTTGGATTACTGTGATGCTGAATGGTTTGCCTTGGATTCGGACTGAGATCATTCTGTCGTTTTTGAGATTGTATCCCATTACTGCCTTTTTCACTCTCTTGTTGACCATAAAGGCTACATCGTTTTTTCTATGGGATTCTTGGCCACAGTAGTAGATATAATGGTCTTCTGAGTTAAATTCGCCCATTCCTGTCCATTTTAGTTCACTGATTCCCAAGATGTCGATGTTCAGTCTTGCCATCTCATTTTTGACCACGTCAAGCTTACCTTGATTCATAGATCTTACATTCCAGGTTCCTATGCAGTACTGTTCTTTGCAGCATCGGACTTTCCTTTCACCATCAGACACATCCACAACTGAGCGTCCTTTCGGCTTTGGCCCTTGTACCAGCACCAAAAACTGAGGAGCACAGTGTAACATCTAAACAGTCTATGTTGTGAGTGATCAGATGAAGAAACTTCCAGGTTCTGGATTCTGGGTCCTGCTACAAGAACAATAGAAGGAACTCCTACTTCTTAAACCTGTCTTGCAGTGACTGTAATAATTCTCATATCTCATTATTTATTTACTTATTTTTCATATTTATAGCCCGCCCTTCCCGCAAGTGGGCTCAGGGCGGGTAACAGCATTTCATTTATACAGTACATATTTCATTAATACAATCAAAATTAAATTTTTAAAAACATCATCCTATATATTAAAATGGTGGTCACAAGCTGATAACAGAAATAAATGTTTTCGGTTGTGGGAGGTTCCCTGGCCTGTTGGTGAAATAGCCGTTGTTAAGTGGGTGACAAGAATCTCAGGGAGGCCATGCATGGATGTCTGTTGCCTCAGTCAAAGGCCTGGCGGAACGGCTCCGTCTTGCAGGCCCTGTGGAATTGAAGAAGGTCCCGCAGGGCCCTGATCTCAATGGGGAGCATGTTCCACCAGGCGGGGGCCAGGGCGGAAAAGGGGCCTGGTCAGGGCAAGATGGACGTCTTTCAGGCCAGGGACTACTCGGAGATGTGGATCCATAGAGTGTAACGCTCTTTGGGGCGTGTACGGGAAGAGGCGGTCCCTCAGATACGTTGGTCCCAGGCCGTGTAAGGCTTTCTACCTTCTGTTTTCAGCCGTCATGAATTCTGCCACCTGTTGAATTTGATTCGTTTGCAGTTTCAACCATGGTCTTCTGCTCTTCAGTTCACTTTACATCTATCTGAGTCTACTGATGTAATATAAGAGTATAACTCTGTTTAGGATTACACTTTTGACCTCTAGTTCTTTCTAGCCCCTCATTCTGTCTTTATACCCTTCCCTAGTCTTTTACTTAGGTATCCACAGTCACTCCTAGAGACTCTGCCCTTGTGGCAGAGCTGTAACAGAAACGTTATCCCATTTTCTTTTTAGTTGTCACCTATATTCTTCTGTAAGAGCCAATTTCATACCGCTTTTATTGAGCAGGTTTCCCTGCTGCTCAGATGATTTCCATTTGCCATCTCTTTTGGCTGGCAATGATAGGAGTGTAACTTTGGCTTTGGCAAAGTTCAGATGTCATGCTCTTAGGATTAGGCAGACAAATGTGAAAAATAGTAACTCTGGGCTTAAGTACCAGTGGGACTATAGATTCTGTTTCTTTTGCCAAGGTGCCTTGGGGCATGCAGGCATTCTGATTTTGGCACAGGAACAGGCTCCATGCAGTTACTGTCACATCTGCTCTTACCCAAGTCCTGTGGCACATGCAGAGACTGTGAAGGTGGGTGGGGACAGACGTTATCCTTTGCAGAATGCACAAACAGCCTCTTGTCACTGCTGCCTTCTGCAGAAGCTCAGGAGGAAGGGAGCAAAACAACTCTTCCATTGCTCCTGCATTCAGTGAAGAAAAATGGGTGATTTCGCTCCCTTCTTTCAGAGCACAGCACAGAAGAACTCCCTATCCTCCCAAAAGTTCTCTGTGGAGAGAAGTTAGGGGTGGATTCCTGCCCCCAGCTGGTCTTGCTCTGGGACTGTATGGGTGTTCACAAGAGGGGACCTGACTGGTCTTTGTCACTAAACTTTCCTTGTGCCCTCTTACATGTAGTCATCATTTTTTCTTATTGCTCCGTATCTTTGGAATTCTCTTCCCTGCCCATACCCACACTGCTCCCCCCTTCTGTACTTTGAAAGAACGTATCATACTTTTTCTGCACAGTTCAATGAAAGAACTTTTCACCTTTTCTGACTAGAAGACAGTAGAGAGACTGGCAGCTTTTTCATCTGTCCCATTCACTGGATCATTCTTTATAAGGCAAGCAAGCCCGCTTCTTAGCTCTGAGTGTCCTGGAAACCCTAGAGCTCCAGTGGACTCGCTTTCTAGTTCCCCCTCTCTCTTGGTACGCTGGGTAGTGAGAAACTGTGGGAGCCCTTTGAACTTTATTTTGTCAGCTTGTTATGAGGGCAGCAAGAAACACATTGCTGCTTTTCTTCACAAACCCAGGAATTTACTCCCCTGCCCATCCCCCTGGGCATATCTCCTGTAACAGCATTTTGGCAGAAAACTTAAAAATGGCTCTAAAAACAACAGGAAGGCAAGAGGCTTATGTGTGACTTTGATAACTGATGCATTGCATTATCATTTGTGAGCTCTAATGTGACTGTAATTAGACGTTGATACATTTTCTTGTCACAATGCTAATATCACTCTGTTCGAACAGTGCAGCTAAGTAGGCTGTGAATATTAAATGCCAGTAATTGTTGGACTCGATGGCTGCTGTGTCTGTGGCAATTAGTTACTCTGTCCCCCCCCCCCCCCCAATATGACAGCAGTCTTCAACAAGAGGAAGAATCTGAGCTCAGGAATGGATTCTGGACTAAACAAGTTAAGCCATGAAAGGGGGTGGGGGGAGTACTGTTCTGATTTTTTTTTAAATGCCTTTGTCTAAAATGTCAAGCTTGAACAGTTCAGCTTGCTGCATTGCCTGCTGTGTCCATTTTATTTGCTGGACCTTTCAGAAGTCTCCTGTAAGACCTTTTATGGGCTCTGGCAAGGTTCCTTCATTTCCCTTACCCTCTTGGAAGCCTAAAAAAATTTCACTTGTGATTGTTTTTCCCCCTTTCTCACACAATAGACATTGATTTCCCCTTTCTACTCAGTGCTTTGACTTGAGGCAAAAATACATCTGTTTCTGTTAAAACAGCTTCCTTTTATAGACCTGACCAGGGTGTTTGCACTAGGAACACTGTAGGTTTGGATCCTGCAGAAATGATCAATGATCTTGCAAAGTTTGGCCATCGCTTATGGCACTCTAGTATAGGTATCAAACTTTTTCACTGTATGAAGGGCACACAGTGACTTCTGGTGGATGGAGGCTCCATGTTCAGCACCAGATACATTCTCACATCTGGGCCTGGCTACATGTCCTTTCTCTGGCTAAGTCTGCCGTAATGCTAACCACATCAGTACAGCAAAGACATAGCCGTAGTCTAAAGGATGTACCTTATCAGCAGTTTCCAGTCATTGGAGGCAGCAAGAAGGTAAGCTTGTGTGGGTTGCCTGGAGGCAGCTGTGAACACTGGATAATTTATAAAAATATGCCCAGCAGTTAGCTGCAGCCTTGTGGGCTCAGATTCCTGTAGCCAGGTTGAGCTGAGAATCTGGTTCAGAATTCACATTCCAAGTATTTTGACTTCCCTCATTTCAAAAACCTGAAAACATGTTGCTGAAGACACAAAGCAAGGCATTGAGCAGGACTTCCAGTAGGACTTTTTCTGTCCCCTGCACAAATCTCTGCCCAGAGCTGTGGCTTCTAGCCCCCCTCCCCCATTCTGTCTGTGACTCACTCCCATTCTTCCCTTGCAGTGAGCTGGGTAGTCAGCTCTTGAATAAGTCCTTCCAGCAAGGCAGTAGTGATTTCCAGGGAAAGTGGGATTTTCTCCAATTTCCCACACTGTTTTCTGCCTTTGAAGGTGAAATCGACTTTGCACTGGACTCTGCTTGTGCTGAGCAATTGGGGGGGGGGGGAATAGAGAAAAACCATCTGATCCGTGTCAGTCGAGCGCCCTGTTCACTTTTCCATATCCACAATGGCAACAAAGGGAGAAGAGAATCATTGCTTGGGAAGTGTCTGTTGCAAAATATTTAAATGTTACAATCAGAAAAAAGTGTTAAATTTGTAGAATGTCATATACAGTATTTAAGTCTCTTTGAATACTAATTATAGATTTTCTTTTGGCATCCAGCTCCATTTTAAAAACCCAAAAGATTATTAAGCATGTAATGTAAGCTTCTTGAAGATCCTTCTGCATTTTATGCGAGGGTGGGTGTGCACACATACTGCAGTGCCTTTGAAAAGTGCATTTGGATAGTTTGTGAAGGTAGATGCCAACAGCTGCCTTATTCTGAATCAAGAACATCTAACTTGGTATGATTTGTGCTGCTTTCCAGGGACAGGAGTTGAGTTAGGGACCTTAGTATCTACAGTGCTTCCTTTCTTATTGCCTGGGCTGGCTTTCTATGCTGATTTCTGTCTTCTTTGTCCACAGCATTTGCTACTTCAACCGCCTTTTCTGGATATGGGGGGATGGCGTCAAAGTACATGACTCTCAGAAAAGGGAAGATGCAGAGAAGCTGTCCAAAGAGGCTGTCCTGTCCTTCATCAAACTCCATTCTGCCTCTGACCAGTCCCTCATCAAGTCCTAGGAGGCAGGGACTGAGCCTGGCGTGGAATCTTCATCCAAGGATTAGAATGGTTTTCTTCCAACCAGATGCAGTGAGCCACTGGAAGAAACTGCTGTCAAGCAGGGCCAGGCCAACTGGGTGGTAGGGTGCTCAGTGCAAAATAAACGGGACAAGGTTTCAGACTGCGATACAGCACTGTACATAAGTATTTGTTCCTGGCAGCATCTGCTTCAAGGGAGCACAAGAGATGTGACTCCTGGAGCAGAGGACATTCTTCTGGATTGATCCCCACCGTCCTTGCTTAGGCTTTTTCAACTCATGCTTTGAACATAGCCTGGCTTGTGGCCCCCATGTAACAGGTAACACAGCAAACAAGAGGACATGCACTGCTCTTCAGTAGCACCTGTAATTGTGGAGGACTGTGTCACTGCAGCCAGTGTTGTTCAAAGGGATGTGGCCAGAAGACAGAGTATATTTCGAACAGCTTCACTTTGGCTCATGATGCCTTTCTGTGTGAGGAGCCTCTAGTGCAAGTGATACATTGGGAAGTTGTCCCTTGCACTGTCTCCTTGGCTTATGGCCCCGGCCTGGGGAGTTTTGGGTGCTGGTGTCTAAGTGAGCAGAAGTCAGGCAAACATCGATAGTAACAGCTTAGGTAGCAGTGACTCTGCCTCAAGTGGAATGTCATGGTTCTATGCAAATATACAAGGCTGCTGCCCTCAAGTGTGGCCTCTTTTGCCATCCTTTGGCTCTTGGTAGTTCTAGAAAGATGATGTCTTGCCTTTTCTGTGTGCTTGAGGCATGTCCTATGGCTTTCCCTAATACAGAAAGATGGGGAGATCTGAGGCTGAGAGGACTGGTGGCCATAGAGAGATTTGAGAAGCATGTGGATTGGCTGAAAGATTGAAAAGACCTTGATGTGAGCCTTCCAGTGTAACGCAACTGCCCTCTTGTAGAGAACTTTTTCTTCGTAATTCAAATTCTTAAAATAGGCATTAAAACATATATCTGTGGATCAAAAGCCTTGTCTGGAGTGAAGGCACAGAATAGGAGATCTTTCATGTTTTCTCTGATAACAGTGAAAAATAGCCCGTCTTTTGTGAACTGTCTTTTGTTCAGTATGGGCCATCAGGTGCTGGGAACAAAAGGCCATTTGAAGGTACACGGCTGTGCTTGGGATTATATGTAGGATCTATGGAAGGTATCTGCTTTCAGTTCTCTAATGGGAGCCAGTTGTTAATAATGCAAGCAAAAGGGTTCTGGCTTAGGCAGTGAAGTCAATTAAGCATTTGCAAGTTGGCAATAAAGGACAGTATTGATTGGGTAGGTCGGGTATTGGTTGTAAAGGTTGTGCCTTAAAGAAGTCTCTCAGGCCTCCTAAAGTGGAAGGCACCAAACAAGCCTCAGCCCCTCTCACACCAAAGCAGGAATTATGCAAAGGGACATGGTTTGTCTGTGAAGGAAGTATTGGATTCTGGGTAAGGTATGGCTTTACTCAGACTGGGCAGCACATACCCCTTGTTCATATGTAAACTAAACTCTTAGAAGCCTCCTTAAGTTGTACATAAGTCTTGTGCCCAGGTGTGGCTTGTGTGGACTAAATCACAGGTACAGCGAATAGGTCCAGTCTTTTGAGCCTGGTGTTTTCCCTGTGACTGTAAGATCCAACATATGAATGTCACTTTAGTTATAGAAGTTGACTAGTTTGACCAGTGTTGCAAAACAGATTAAAGGTCTTAGGTTTTTACTGGAAACTGGTACTAAAGGTAGTTTGGAATTGAAAGATGCTGTGTACAAAGGTGGTTTAGGTGTGGGAAGGAGGGCCACTTTGTAATGCAGCAGTATCATTGAGGTCCAGTATGTATTCACAAAACCATTACGTGCAGTCTGTTTGTGGCACGGTAGGAAATGTGCAGGCTTCAAGTTGAATTTCCTTCCCTGTCAAAAAAGGCTCTCTGTTCCAAAGACTGAGCAGAATAATCGGAGTGATATAGCTTGATCGCACTAATTTATTTCAAATGGGGCAAAGGTGGATAAATAACAGCTGATACCTGCAATCTGAACTTCATGGTGTTCATTTTTTTAAAAGTATTTTGTTTTAAAGAAGTTGAGTGTGATTTGAGCTGGCTGTCCCTGTGAGCTCATCAGAAGGCAACTTGTAAGACTAATGAGCATTCTGCTTTTGGTCACTTTTTTGTGAATGACAGTGGATACCCTTTTTGAGGCTGATTCTTAGAAGGAAAGATACTATACGAGAACTATATTTCTTCTTATATCAGTCCATTATTTGGGAGGGCATTAGGGGACAAAGTAGATTCTGAAATGCCTGTTCTACCATTTACCTACATTGTAACTATTGTTCTCTTGTGACAGGAATGGTAATCACTATTGGTAAAAGCTCTGACGTCATCTTGGGGTCAAGACCCTGCCATTTGAAAGTATACGAGGATCTTTGGCTTTGTAGAGGCATTTTTAAGAACCTAGCAACTGAAAGGCCATGTGCCTGAAGAAGACAAAGACTCTAATGAAAATTAGAACAGCTTAATCCAAGTGCAGGCATCACCTTATCATTAAAGGGTATTATAAAGATCAGACTGACCCTGTGGATAATTCAACTGTCCTCTCCTTCATAGCCTGGGCAGGGGGGAGACAATATCTCTTGTTACAAAAAATGTTTATACAATCTGTTCTATGAAACTGTGTATCAATTTCTGTTTGTCCTTCTTCCCTTTATTTGTCTCTGTATTGCCAATACAGTCCTGGTAATTCAGAAGTGGGCTTTGTTCTTGGCTTAAATGAATTTCCAAGCACTGTGCTCTGATATGAAAAAGAAAAATTGTGCTACGGACTGAACATTGTACAGAGAAATGGGGAAACTGAAATCTGCTTGAAATCATCTACTAGATCAGTGAGATTAATGTAGTGCTTTGTTAACTGTTTCATGTGGGCATCTTCTTGGGTTGCTGTATTCAATAGAAAAGCAATTAGCCATCTGGTGAAAATGCATGGACCAAAGTAAATGCAAAAGATTAACACAAAATGTATCTGCCATGACATCTATTCAAAGGACCATTGTTTTTTAAAATATATATAAATCTTATTCCATCTCTGTAAGTTTATGCAGACCCTGATGTATGCCCCAGTTAGCATATGAAAGCTGTTTATTGGCTGTTCTATGGAAGCAGGGTTTTTTTAAAGCTATGGAAGCCTGATTGCAGTGTGTGTGTATACACACACCTTAATTTACTACCAAACTCTCTCAATCCCGTTATAGAAACAAATAAGCAGCACAGCCTTCATAGTGTGTACTATCACTAGTTGTAGTGGAAAGTGCACTCAAGTCTCAACTGACTTACGGTGACCCCATAAGGTTTTCAAGGCAAGAGACATTCAGAAGTGGCTTGCCACTGCCTGCCTCAGCGTTATGACCCTGGTATTCCTCGGTCTCCCATCCAAATACTGACCATGGCCCACCCTGTTTAACTTCCAAAGTGATCTGACAAGAGCGGGCTAGCCAGGTCAGGGCTACTATCACTAGTTAGGCAATCACAAAAAAGGAGGGCAATGACTATTTAAACTGGTGGTATTGGCCAACCCACATCACCATCACTTCCCATGGTGTTACAGGGTCTTAGGCCGGCCTGCACAAGCGGCAGCTTAAGGAAACTAAGCAGCAATAGAAGACTGCTCAAGTCCCACAGACACTGGAAAGGAAGGGAGACTTGTTGGGCATGACTGTAACTCGTGGGCTGTGCTGCCCAGCACCAGCAGCCTGACAAGCCTAATTTGGCCTGAGCTCTTCAGGGTTGGCCATGGTCAGTACTTGGATGGGAAACTCAAGGCATACTGTGCAGAGGAAGGCAACGGCAAATCACCTCTGCTCCTCTCATGCCTGGAATACCCCATGGTGGGGGTTCCCACGAGTCAATTGCGACTTGGCCGCATGTCCTTCTGCCTAGTGCCAAAATGTAGTGGGGGAAAGCATCATCTAAGCAGGGAAGAGGATTTAATCTCCCAAAATGCCTGAGACACTGGAACAGTTTATTTATTTTTCGTATTTGTATCCCGCCCATCCCGAAAGTGGGCTCAGGGCGGGTTACATCATCTTTCAACAATACAATGAAGTTTAAAAGCACAGTATAAACATTTAAAATCAATAATTATAGCTACTGGTGAAAGTTCCGACCCATTAATAGTTGAGAAGCTGATTGTGCACAGGTGGTCATTTAAGATTAGGGAAAATGGAAAATTCCCTTATTTATTTAGTTAATTTATCTAAACATTTATACTTCACCACCACCCACAGAAGCTCATTCAAATTACTCTCTTTGGACTGAAGGGCTTCCGTCAAACGTGAGCCTTGTCTCCAAACCTGCTGTTGCTTTATTCATTTCCAAAGGTGTCCAGGGTCTAGGCCACGAACGGTCAGAGTGTTGAGAGACCAGTGAGCCCCTGGAGAGAGGCTGAGGAAGAACACAAGAGGCTCCTGCAGTCAAGTCCTTAGGGAGGGGTCCGTAAACTCTGCTACATTGTCCAGCAGGTGTAAATCACCACCACCAAAACCACAAGGGCTACTGAGAGTGCTGCATTCTTGCAATTTGCCTGACGAAGCATTTTCAGTTCTTTCTCTGAATGAAGGGTGGGGTGGGGGGGAGGGGGAGAAAATACAATAGGTACTCTTTTAACCTCAAAAGTAAAAGCAATCTCATGCTTAAAACTTCTTACTGGTTATTAGGTTCTCTCTCAGAACTGGGATCTTAGACAAATCTCTCAACCAGTCCCAGGCAGCTGTTGAAGTGCAACCGGCTTGTTTTCCTCAGTGCCTCCTCTATCAACTCCTACTAAGGAGATGGCAGCATTTCCCTCTTACAAGTAACCTGCCTTCTCTTTTTCCGCTCCCTGCCTCGCAGGTGGCTAACTTCTTCAAGAATAAAAGGTTAGGTTGTGGAGCCTAGGCTTAGTCAGCAGTGTGAATGAAGGTCAAGTTAGAGCCCAGAGGCCTTGTTATAACCACTGTGTGAGGTTCCATTTTCCACTTGGCTGAACTTTTCATATGGTTTTTACAAAGAGGGAACAAACTCTTCATTTTGTGGAGAGGGAACTCAGTCCCCATATACAATCAGTCCTGCTTTACTGGTGTGATTTTCATAGACATCTCGTGCCTCCTGTTTGCTGTTTAATACTTAGGCAGGGAACAGAATAAAGTAAAGGGGCTTTTGCACACCCACCCAGTGATGTGCTTTAATTTTAACCCATGGTGACTATGACAGGAACATGGTGGTAGGATTGCCACACCTGCACTGACCCCTCCTGACAGATTCTCACCTGCAGGATCTACAACAGACATTTTTGGAATTACAGTATCCACCTTACATAGTAAGGAAACATATCAACAAAGCCAGAATGATACCAAGGGATAACCTGCTACAAGACAGGCCCAAACGAAACAACAGAACACCACTGGCAATCACATGTCTGAAATGGGTTCAATGCATCATTAATGACCTGCAACCTATGCTGGACAATGATACCCCTCTCTCACAGGCGTTGGGAGGCAAACCTTTTCCTGCCCACAGACAGCCTCCTAACCTTGAACTTCTCATCCATAATAATGCAATAAAGCACTTCCTAACAGACACAGATTCTGGAACCAGGACCTGCAACAAACCAAGATGCCAATTTTGTCCCCATATTCACTCTGACCACACAATCATAAGACCGTATTATCTCAGATTCATTCACTTGTTCATCTTCCAACATTATACATGCCATCCAATGTCAGCAATGCCCTTCCACTCGCTACAGCAGATCAGTCCCTATGCAAAATAATAAATGGACATAAATCCAACACTGAAAACCACAACATTCAAAAACCAGTGGGAGAACGTTTTAATCTTCCAGGACATTTCATTACTGACCTAAGAGTGGCAGTCCTGAAACACAGAATCTTCAAGGGGAGATTACAATGTGAGATGGCTGAACCTGAGTTCATTCACAAATTCAGAACAATTGAAACACACACACTCTTGGCCTGAATAGAGATATAGGATCCTTATCTCACTACAAGTGCTAATCTTTCTCCCCTGCTCTAATCAAGCTGAATACATTTTGCATCCTGACCCCTTTTCTTTGCAACACTCCTCCCACCTTCTAACTGGGGTATAAGGACTTGGGAGATCTCCATTCCTACTTGTATCTGAGGAAGGGAGCTTTGACTCTTGGAAAATCTTGTTGGTTTCTAAGGTGCTACTGAATCTAGCTGTTCTACTGCAGGCGACATGGCTACCCTCTGAAACCATCCTTCATGAATATGGCTAATCCCCTTTTAAAGCTGTTTATCCCTGTGGCCATCACTACATCCTCAGGCAGCGAATTTCACATTTTAAACACTCTCTGTGAAAAGAAGTATTTCCTTTTGTCCGTCCTGCATCTACTGCCCATCAGCTTCATTGGATGCCCTCGAGTTCTATTATTTTAGGATACAGAGAAAAAGTGCACTGTCCACTTTCTCTTTCGACATGATTTGATAAGCCTCCATTATGTCCCTCCTTAGTTGTCCCTTTTCAAAACGGAAAGGTCCCTGATTCTTCAGCCTTTTCTCACAGGGAAGGCATCTAACCCCTAATCATCTTGCCTATCCTCTTCTGTACTTTGTCCAGCTCTGCAGCATCCTTTTTGAGAAGCACTGGCCAGAACTACATACAGTATTCCAAATGAGGCCTCACCTTAGATCTATGTAGGGGCATTATAATATTGGTCATTTTCAATCCCATTCCTAATAATCACCAGTACAGAGTTTGCCTTTTTCACTGTTGTGACACACTGGGTTGACATTGTTCTGTGCTATCCGCTATGACCCCGACCCTAAATGCTGGCTATTTCCCAATGTTGAAATCTGTAATGCTTTGAACGCATTTTGAGAAAAGCAGCCTAAGACCTCAGTCAATCAAATAAATTGGCCGCAGTAGGAAGGCTGGGCAATTTCCTTCCAGGGCCCCTTAACACAGAGGCAACCCTGGTTTGGCCACCAGAGCAGCTCCAGGGTTTTCTAGACAAATTGTCTACCCTTGGTTCTTATCTATCTGGCTTCACGTCCAGCTATGGAACACAGAAAAGCCTCGGTTGCTCTGGTGGCTGATCTCTGTTTGCAGACTGATAAAAGGAATGGCTCACTATGAGCCTGCAGGATCTGTCAGCTCCTTTGACACAACTGATCACCCAGTTTTACTGGGGCACAACAGTATGATGCAGGGATTAGAGGGAAACGGCTTTAATGGTTTAAATCTTTATTAGTGGAGCTGTTTAAGAGAGCTTTTGGCTAGCTATGTTGTGTTAACACTGGAGCGAACTGGTGCTGTTTTTAAGCTATCACTGTGAGCCACCTTGAGTCATTCAGAGGAGGAGGATGGGCTAAATCACATCTCCCCTGCTGAGCATACTTTATAAGAGGTCTTGCACTGAGGTTATTTTCTATAATCCAGAGAAAGGAATTTAATGGTGAAGATTTACCAGCAGGTGGCAGCACAACTTAAAATAGCCAAGAGTAGGTAGTCTGCTGATCCAGTAACTTTCAGTGCTTTTTGAGACAACAGGTAAGAAGTGAGCATAAAGGTAGCACTTGCTCAGCTGTGACCAGTGGTATACTATTATGTCCCTAGGGGAGGGGAGTAATGAAGGGAAAAGCTTTGCTCCTTTTGTTTAATAGCATTTGTGTTCCATATAGAATTAAGCAAAAACAAGTGGGGACCCACAACAAACTTGCAGAGACGATGCATCTTCCTTCCTCCCCCCCCTTCTCTAACAATCTTCTCCCTCTTTCTCTCCCCCCCCTTATTTGTCAACCTACACCAGCTCTTTTGCCTCCCACCCATTCTCCATCAATCTACCCCTCTCCTTCTCTGTCAACCTACCCCCTAATTCCCTCTTTCTCCCATTCCCCTTATCTGTCTCTTTTGCCCCCCAACTCCTTCCCCATCAATCTATCCCATTCTTGCTGGTCTCCCCAGCTACCCCCCACCCTTGGCCCGCCACTCCCCCCCCCCGGGCACCCTTGCTGCTCTCCCCACATGCCTCCCAACAGGTGGATGGTGGGTGCTGGCTCGTGGGGGGGGGGGAGCAGCAGCAAGGACTTCCTTCCCAGCTCAGTGGGGGGGGGGCGAGATTCGCAGGAGGGGAAATCCCACCCCCCCTTTACTTTCTCGCCAGACCCACTGTGGCTTCTGGGCTGTGAAGCCTGAAGTAGGTGTATTCTCTGCACATGTACATAGAACATACTTTTATTGGTGGGGGGAATATAACCCCCCAATTTTTTTATTAAGTGTCAGATTTCTCTGCAAATGTAGGATGTTCCCCAAGGTTGCAGAAACATCTGTTTATTACAAGTGTGGCCATGATCCATGGATTTAGATATCTGCAGATGGGAGGCACACTTGGGAAATAGTATATATACAAGTGAAAACCCAGGAGGACTTGCAGAAGGCATTTCCCCCTCCTCCACTATTTCCTCTTTCCAAAAAATGAAAGCCCCCATAGCCCCTTTCCTGATTCTATCTCTCCTAGGGTTGCCAACCTCCAGGTGGGGCCTGGAGATCTCCTGGAATCACAACAGGCATTAGTTCCCTTTAGGGTTGCCAGTTCTACATTGGGAAATTCATGTATATTTGAGGGTGGAGCCTTGGGAGGGCAGCAACCTCAGCAGTGTATAATGCCAAACAGTCCACCTTCCAAAGCAGCCATTTTCTCCGGGGGATCTGATCTCTGTCATCTGGAAGGCCATTTTAATTCCCACAAAGTCTCCAGGAATTTTCCAGCCTGGAGCTGGCAACCCTAGTCAAGCCTGGCTTCAATGAGTTCTCCCTCAAAGTTCAAACTTGGTCTGGAAAGGACCCTGCCCTCTCCCCCTGCCTTTTACTCACTGAAATGCAGCCTGGAATACTGTAGTTGCCTAGCAACAGTCACTGAGGGAATCCCTTGCTTAAAGCTACAGGCCCTCCTTTTATCATCACACATTTTTTAAAAAAACCAATGTATTTTGTTTTTTTAGAGTTCAGATCTTTCTGCAAACCTGGGACCCTTTTTAGGTTTGTAGAAAGATCTGTCTTCCCATTCACAGCTCCATTCACCAGATTTAAATTTGTAGATTTCAAGCTTTGCAGAAAGGCTGGGCAGATAAGGGGAAAGAAAACATTCTTGCAGCATTTCACCAAAATTCCCCATCCCCTCCAATACACTTTAAAATAATAAAGTATAATAGCATGGAGACTGACAATACAACCAGGCAAAATAAATGAAAAAGGAAGTAACGTGCCACTCTTGTTGGAACTACCAGCATACTCAGCAGTTTCTGGTGTAATCATGGAATACTGAGTGCTGTGAAACCACCATTTTCCCCACAATGGATACAATGATGGGGAAAGACATTTGGATGTGGAATTTGGGACTCTTTCTTATAATCAAGCTGCATTAACTTTGTCATGGTCCTACTTGTCGCAGTCTTTAACTAATTGTTCATTGCAATTTTACCTGTCAAGCCCCCAAAGAAAAGCCGTGCAATACCTTTCCTTAGGACCAACCAAAATGACACAAAACTGTGCAAGCTATCGAGTTCTGTAGAACATTTCATCAGGCTGGTTGTGTTTTTTTTTTTTTTTTGTATTTTTAAGAAGAGGAAAGATGTTTTAGGCCATGATCTTCAGATCTGCCAAGTGTATCTCAGACCTAAAAATGCTATACAAGCCATGTACCTGGCATTCACTAATAGACTCTCTTGCTTGCTAAATCAATGGTTGTAGGTGCCTCCACTAAAAGGTCTATCCAAGTTACTTCCCTGACACACATCCACTCCTCTCTCTGCATAAAATAAGATAAAACAATATCACAAGGGGAATGTTCTAATCTAGAAGGTATTTTATGCTAGGCTTCCGTGTTTGTCTTGACACACAGCCACCATCAGTGTAAGCATCTCATTTTTCTCACCAGGGGGCACCCAAAACTTATAAGACTAGCATTTGTAAAACTGCTTCTTTCTCTTTAGAATCTTAAATAAATACCATCCAGATCAAGGCCTGCAGAAATGTATCACATGCCAGCTACCCCAACCTTCCAATTACTGAACATTCAGCCCCCTTTGATGGACAAGTGAAGTGTGGAAATTTGACAGATTGTCCTGCATTTCAGTTTAGTACAAGGCAATGTAAGATGGTCTTTCCTTGGGTTTAACAGGGCCTGGCCTCTCTGCCTGAAGGTATAGACCTACAGACAGTCTTATCAAAGAGGGTTAATGACCTTGATTAAAAGAGAATTCCCTCATCTATGAGAACATAAGAAGAGCCCTGCTGGATCAGGCCAGTGGTCCATCTAGTCCAGCATCCTGTCTCACACAGCGGCCTAACAGCTCCTGTGGACAGCCAACAACAGGACATGGAGGCTGAGGCCTCCCCCTGATGCTGCTTCCCGGCTCTGGGATTCAGAGGTTTAGTTCCTCTGAACATGGGGGTTCCCCTCAGTCCCCATGGCTAGTAGCCACTGATAGACCTATCCCTCCATGTATCTATCTAATCCCCTTTTAAAGCTGTTTATTTCTCTGGCAGAGAACTCCACAGAGTGTTCCACTTCGAAACTTTCAGCAAGTCTTGGGATTAAAAGCATCTTGTGGCATACAATAAATATTACTAAAATGAGAGGAAGTGTTGTTTTATCTCATGCAAATAGATTTCGTTAACGTCAGATGTTTATAGCCCCACTCCCTCTGGGTCAGCCTGGTCAAGGGAATGGCCTGGGTGAAGAGACCTCTCTGCTTTAGAGCTCCTATCAGCCCCTGACCTTAAAGGAGCGTCATTTAACGTCAGCAGCCAGTCACAGGACTGGGATGGTAATAATGACCTGTTCCGTTTGTACTTAAAGCTGTTAGAGAATGCTCAGCACTTTTTCTAAACAGTCAAAGCACACAAACACTGAAATATCTGATGAAAGGAGCTTTGACGCTCAAACACTCATACCACGGAAATCTTGTGCATCTCTAAGGTGCTGCTGTACTTAATTCTAACTGTTCTACTGCGGAACAACACTGCTAACACTCCAGCAGCACTTCTGTCTCTTTCTATGACTGATATGCTCTATTTATCTGCTACTCCTCACTCCCTTTTACTTCACTGAGTTAAAATATGGAATGCTCCTCTTTTAAAAAATAGCTTCCAGCAAAGCTACATGATCTAAATGGAATTATATACAGTTTGAAAGTTATTGCCAAAAGTGTGTGTTCTTGTTGTGGAACAGTTTAACATTCTGTGGCCCAAACCACCAGGAGTGCTGCAAAACCCTGTTTAGGGTCTATTAAAGACCACTGTCCCCAAACTCAAGAGCAGAGGAATTAATTGTTTCAGATTTATCCCCCCTCGCTTCCCTGTGTCTGATTTTAGGGTGCAATCCGAGGCATAACAGTATCTCAGGTGACTTCCTTCATGCACTTACCATAGTTTTCAGCTTGGGCTGCTAGCAGGTTTTTCTCCATCTCCAGTGACTTTCTGCAAGGATGCAAGGAAGGCTGTTAGATGCTCTGGGGGGAAACAGACACTCCAAAAAGAGCCTTTCCCTCTCGCCACCCCTGCCTTTGTGGTCTACTCTGGTACAGACTTTGTGGTCTACTCTGGTACAGTCGTTCAGATACAGCTTTACCACTTTGTCTGCTGTTAGAAAGACCTAGGCCTTTCAGAGGCTTCTACAACAAATGTAAGGGTGGCAAGGAGCTCCGTTAATGCATGAGCTCATTAACATTTGAACTGGTCTTTGGAGCAGCTCTCTTGAGGAAATATTCTTACCCTTTGCTCTTGTGTGTAAGAATCAGTGTCTCGGACTTGGAGCTGCTTCACACAATATGAAATTTCAAGTACAAAAGTTACTTCTGTGTGGGAAAGGCCTGAATCTAATGTGTGATTCATCATAAGCAATGAACAGAAATGCACCCCCTATTTCACCAACGCTGTATCTTCGTGGTGGGAAGCAGGCCTCATTTCAGTAGAAGATCTAGTGAAGCAGTCGTAGTATTTTGCTCCCTTTTGCTTTCCAAGGAGAAGAACAAACCCAAAGCTTGTGTTGTTAGCTGTGCAAGATGATTAATTAATCCATAGTTTAAAAGCATAAGAACAAAACAAATTACCCCAAAGCAGCACCTGCAGCAACGGTTCCATTACAGCACAGAGGACACGGCAGCTTCCGTGTGGCTGGAAATAAACATGCACCAGCAAATTATCTGCCAGTTCCGAGCAGGCTCTGTGGGATAGCGGGGAAAGGCAGTGAGCGTAATAGGGTTTGTTGTTTCCCTGGAGAGCAAAGCAGCAGCCTGGGTGGAAACTGAGCCAAAGCAAACTGCAGAGCGAGTTAAGGGAAGAACGTAGGATGCGTTAGCGTTGGGTAAAGCAAAAGAAGAAGGAGTCTTAGAAGTACTTCAGAGGAAGAGGAAATAGAGACATCAAGGTGTTAGGAAAAGCCAAATTCAGCACATTTTAAAGCAGTACTGAACTGCTACTGTGTGGGAGGGGAGGGGAAACCTTGGAACCATTACACAAGGGAAGGCCTTAGGGATTAGAAAGAAATGGAGCCAACCAATCCAGCTGGAAGCCAAAGCCTCTAGCGCTCTCCCATGTAGACTGTGTGTTCACTGAAGGTGGAAGGGATGTTACCAGAGAGATGGAGTTGCTGCTACTGTGCCAAGTGTCTTTCCCCACCCACTCCTTGCAGCACTGAGTGTAATACCAAGAGGAAGACATGGCATCACACAACACTGCTCAGCCCCTGCTGCCAACAGGCAATAAGGTGAGGGCAATGACTGCGTGTGTCACATTCTCTGTTAATATTCTGAACAAAAGAGGGAACCGGATACTGAACTGTGGTGGCTGCATGTCTCTCTCCTTCCATCCTAACTAAGACAGGAACTGAGCCACAGGCAATAAGCCATGGTTCAGACTGTCACTACACGCTAAGAGGCTGTGGTGCTATGAAGGAGAAAGACAGAAATACCTGGGCACATCTAAAAGCATGCCAGAAGAGCTTGGGTCTTAATCACCGCACCTGCTGGGAATCCAATATTAATTACTAGACATTTGTTTTAAATAATTGAGATCCAATAATTTCATCAATGCTAAAGCAACAGCTATTTTTCTTCATATGCTTTCAGAACAGTGAAGCTGGGCACCAATGTCTGCACCTCAACAACAAGAGGGCCTGAAAATAGCTGCCTCATCTTTGTGAGGCACCCCCCTGCTTCTAGTCCACAAAGAGCAAAGATAGGCTTGAAAGGGTTGAGCAGATTAGGTTTGATGAAATTTTGGAAGCCAGAGGGTTGGTTGACAGTTACCAATGCTACACGTGAGGTGCAGAAGGCCACAGAGCAATGGAAGATAGTGGCCATTTGCAGCAGAGAAACAGTGCACAGTGCTTTATCCTTCCCCTTCTTTCCAGCTGCTTTCTCACAGCCAGGATTCTGGATGTGTGAGTGTTGCATGGGGGATGGGGTTTCCACAGAGGAAAAGCAAAAGGCATGGGGAAGTGTTAAGCATTCACCTTTTCACTTCCCTATTGCAAGTTGCCAGCCCGGGCAGAGGGTCAGGCCTAAGATCCCCAGTGATTCTGAAGGAGGGTTAGAGTGCCTACACAGCTCCTTGCCCCTCCCCCCATCTAGGAGGCCAAGAATAAATTATGCAAAGATCAACACAGAATATAGTTTCCCCAGATCTACACTGAAACCTGACTTGGCACTATGATGTTCTGCACAGCAATTAGCATGCTGTTGGTGCTGTATAGATACAGCAATAGATTAAAAGTAACCGTAATATATGAAGGCAACAAAGCCTGAGGGATGCTGCAAAATTTGGCATTTCTAGGCACCAGGAGATCAGTAGATAAAAGGCAATTCGCTAGGTTACAAAGGAGAGAAACATTACTTTTGTGTGGAGTGGACACAGTACTTAAATTTAACTAATCAGCAGTCTCCAAATGTTAATGGGAACACAATAACTGAAGTAGCAGAAGGATAGTCCAAAAAGCACTGGTGAAAAATGTATATTACGGTTCTCAGTATGTGCTTCTGGTACAGTGAAGGGCAAGTTTAGTTCTTCTTCTACTTCCCATCTTCACAGCCAGCTCCTTTCAAAAGAAACTGCAGCCAGGAAAAACTCACCAACTCTGCTCTATCCAGGGCCATTTCTAGTAAAAAAAAACCTTGCCCACCAGTGGTTTACAGGAGCAACAGATGTCTGCAGCTCCATAAAGCACTGAATGTACTCTTGGAATTCCCAGCAATACCTTTCCTCAACAGTCAGTTCTTTTCTCCGTAGTTTAAACTCCACTTCTTCCAAGGTCTCTCTGCACTGGGACAGCTTCTCCTCCAGGCTGTCTATCTGAAACACATAAGGAAAACAATCCAAATATTTTTTCACTAAATCTTCAGCATTTCCATCTTGGGGAAACAAGTGATTTTGAAGACTGGCAATGCTTCATTTATGCACCCCCCCCCAAAAAAAAAACAACCCTGGTTGCCAACCAATGCTCCCTCTAAGCTGTGGAGTCTTGTGAGCAAAGATTCTACTTTGTGAGCTACAGGCATCAAAGTCGTGAGTGGTTTGGCTACTGCATCCTTCCTTTGGTTGCCAACCAATGCTCCCTCTAAGCTGTGGAGTCTTGTGAGCAAAGATTCTACTTTGTGAGCTACAGGCATCAAAGTCGTGAGTGGTTTGGCTACTGCATCCTTCCTTCCTGAGCTAAGACAAAAATGCGTGAGCCGGAGGCTAAAAAACTGTGAGCTAGCTCACACTTCCTCAGCTTAGAGGGAACCCTGTTGCCAACCAGACTACTTTCCATCTAATACCTAGTAATTTGCAAATGTATCAGCGTATTCCAGAAAGGTGAAAGCATCTTCCTTCTGCAAAGAGACTCCAGGGCTGTGGTTTGGCATCATGAGCAAATCACAATTCATTTATGAGATGAAATGCTCAGGTTTATGCACAGAACCAGGCTCGAAGAATTTGCACTGTTGTGGTTCTGTAGTCCTCCCGGAAATACAGGCACGGGCCAATAACACAAGGATCAGAGAACAGATGTCTCCCATACAAAGAAAAATTCTTGTTAATAAAATCTTCCAGAATCCCTGTGTCAAGGGGCAGGTTAACAAAGGCATTAATACAACTTAATCATGTCCAATTTTTTTAAAAAAAACAAAAGAACTTAAAGTAGCCATCAGATGCCATCTGCAGTTTTTAATAAAGCTTATACTACCTTTTTTATACTAGTGGCTGCTTCATATTATACAGCTGTGTACACCATCACATCTGACCTAGAGAGATGCCCCAATTCAGCAACACGCAACCAGGCTTCAACACACCTAGCTAATGAGGATGCACATCTGGATCTACACTGTGATGCTCATCCAGGCCCCACTGAGCAGGATGCATGTATCTTTTGATGCAGATAAGCTATGCATCATCTATCTGTGGCTACTCAAAGCTGTACATAACAGGAGTTGGATCAGGCCAAGAGTATCTCTTTGCCAGAAGGGCATACCTTGGGAAGCAGCAAATGGCAGCTTTTTCAATCTGTGCATTCTCAACAAAATCCTGACAAAGCACCGCAGAACTGATATCCCCCCTCCACCACAGAGATTACTTTAAACACACAAGAGTACACTATCATGAGACTTCTGGGGAACATGGCAGCCTGATAAGGAGCACTTTCAAAGGCTCCAGCCTTTCTCACTGCAGGGCGAACAATGCCAGGAAAGGAGGGAATTAACTTCTCTATCCTTACCTCTCCCCCATGGGGGAGACCCAACCAATCTTTTTCTTTTTATCCCTTTTCTTGTCTAAAGAAATCTGGGTTCAGTAATCTTTGCAATATTTTGGACTCCCGGAACTGTAATATTTTGGATATTTTTTGACTTCCAGAACTGCGATTGTAATTGAAAAGACCGGCAGTCTTCCATCAGTGCTTGAAGTCAGCTTCCAATATGTAACACTAAGAGAGACCTCTTCAAAAATGTATGGCTTGTGGAGCAAGGCTTCTGATAAACTTTGGTCTTTAATTACAGCTACTCAGCAAAAGATTTATGTAATCAGTTTTAAAGAACTTTATTTTGGCAGAGCAGCACTTGGCTGCTTTCCAAGAAAATCTCAGTTTCAGTAATAACCCATTCCCCTTTTTTCCATTTCTTTTCTGTACCCTCATTGTTTTTCTAAAATAATTTTTAAAGTGTATATTTATCATGTATCTAAAAAGCACCCTTAGGAACTAACACACACTTCCATATCCTAGACAAAAATGCAGCTGGAGCCAGCTTTTGAACCCAGACATGCAGATCCTGCACTTTCTCTAAGAAATAAGACACACATCACCTCTTTGGCAGCCTCATCTTCCAAAAACTGGCTTTGGAAGTGGCCCAGTGACTTAGCCCAGGTGGAAAAGGCAAATTAACTTGGGCAATTCTGAGTCCCAAGCGGATACTTTTAACTGCTGTGATCATCTCGTATTCAGCTGGAATTGTGGCAGGAAGCAACTGCCGGCTGCTTAAGATAGTCATCTAATTAGTCTGCTAATTTATTTTCTAGTAAAGTGGAGAGAGGGAGAGAAACAGCTGAAGCACAGGATAGCAGGTGACTTTTGGGGAAGAGCTGAGGAGATGCAAGGAAAATGGTCCCAGGGAACAAAGTGCTCCAGGGAAGCCTTCCTGCCCTTAGACCAGGGGGAAAACCCCAAGGAAAAGGGCACAAAGGTATCAGACAGAAGCAAGTGTCCTTTGCAGAGCATATACAAAGTTACTTTATGCTATCAGACTATGGTCCATCTAGACGGGTCAATGATGCCTATTTCGACAGGCAGCGACTCTCCAAGGTCACAGTCTCTCCCAGCCTTGTTGCCTGACATCCTTTTAATTGGAGAACCTGGAACTATTTGCATGCAAAGCCAGTTCTTCACTACGGAGCGATGGCCCCTCCCCATCCAGGGGAACTGAAAGGGAAGCCTGCACTGACTGACAAGCTAAGGAAAAACTTATCAGTCTGTACCAAGTCCCCTTCCAATTTCCCTTTCTTTTGCATGCCGTATTACACACAAGCAGCACGAAGCCAGGCTGAGAAAGACTAAAGGCCCTTCTGGATCAGCTCTCCCTTTTGCCGGACGTGATGCTGAATCCAGGGAGCTGGGAAACATTTCCTGCTATGTTCTCCACTACTGCATGCCCATGGGGAGAGGGGGGGAGAGATGGAAAGGAAGGACATCCCTTCCAATAATTATAGAAGGAATCAACTGTACTGATCCCCTGATTAACCACTTTACAGCTCAATTTCCAGCTAATTAGTTATTCTCAAATTCGGCTCAAGGTGAGCAAGCACAGTAAAGCCACTGGCAAGGCACGGGGGGGGGGGGGACACGAAATCACAGGTTTCAAGGGTGAGGGGTGCAGGAAACCAGTTTATGACAGCCCCAGCAGGTTACTGTGTATTAAATAACACTGGCATACCATGTATGGTGGTTGTACGGCTTTCTGACACAATGCACTCAAAGCACTTCAGACATAATATGCTATATAAATGCTAAATATTATTACTGTACTATGAGGCTTTAAAGTGCCACAAGACTCCAGTTTTTGTTTTTGGAGGTAGGGGGGCTGTCTGATCCCTACAGCTGTCAATCAAATACACGTTTGTAGCAAAGTATTATTTTATTGAAGCCATGATGAAGCAGGAACAAGTTCACTGTTTGGAATAACTACAACGGTCGGGGCAATGAATAATAAAACAGATTCATACTGTCAATAACCAATGGACATGGTTCCCGCTCGCATGGGTGGACTCTCATATTCGCGCACATAGCCTGAGAATCAACGGTTCCTAAAAGATAAACAATTAAGCTCTTCTCACACTCTAATTCATTATAGACTAAGCGAAGCCGACTCTTCCCCGCACCTGTGACCTTGCTGATTACTATAGTTCAAAGCAGCACTAGCATTCACAGAAAGGAATGCATGAGACAAGCAAACGTGCGATTCATTATGCCAGCAAGCATGCGCAGTTGGGTATCACTAAGGAACATTAGGGAGGGGGGGGGAACCCTAAACAGGGAATGTTGTACACCACACAGAGTTCTTTGGCAGCTCGCTGACAGGGGCTTGTTTTTCGTTTGTCTTGCAAAAGGTTAACACAGCTCTTAAAAGATCAGGAAGAACCTCACTTCAGCTGTGACTCCAGAAGCACAGAGAGTAAAGATAGTTTTGGCAGGTGCAGATTTTCAGCTTATCCAGAGTTTGTTACTTAGGTCACTGTATTTGTAAAAATTCCCTTATCTATATGTGTATTAAAGGTGCATGAACCCTAATGTTGGAAGCTTGACCATTCCTTCACATTACAACAGTGTAAGTGTGGGTGGGTTGGGGTGTGGGTGGTGTGGTGTGGTGTGGGGGTGGGCCTGGACTCAGAGCACTTGGGCTACAGCTAAAACTCACTCTCAAGACTACTGAGCTTCCCAAGGGCTTCACAACTGCACATAAAAACTCACACAGAATCTGAGAAACAGTAAGGATTCTAGAGGCTCCCCAGAGGCAGCTCTCCACAGAGTGTTCCTTGAAGCAGCTGTACATTTGAGCTTGCTGTCGATGGCAAGCACTTGCCCGTTACTAGGGACTGCTTTCACAAAGACAAGTCAGAGTAGAACACTGTGAAAAGAGGGGAGGAAAGGTAAGGCAAAGGGAATAATCATGATATAACTTTTCTACAAGGTATCTTCCCGGCAATCTCTAGAAGTTAAGATGACTGAACTGAGGTTATCATACTTTGGTCACATCATGAGAAGGCAAGGAAAAGACAATTGTGTTGAAGGCAGCAGGAAAAAAGGAAGATCCAGCATAAGATGGATTGACTCTATGAAGGAAGCCACAGCCCACAGTTTGCAAGACACAAGCAAGGCTGTTAATGATAGGGCATTTTGGAGGAAATTAATTTATAGGGTCGCCAAAAGTCAGTGGCGACTTGATAGCACTTAACACACACTGTCAAGGAGTCCAAGGCTGAACCCCATGGGTTCCCAGCGCAGTGTACACAAAAAACCAGTCCTTTGTAAAAATATATTAAGTTTGTTAAATACTTTCAGAAATAGTTTTTGTTTCTAGGCAACACAACACTCTAAAATCTTGCAGCAGAATAAACAAGAAAAGCTAACTTTTACTATCTAACACATTTATACCTTGCATTAGATGGCACAATCTTAAAGTTCCAAAAGGTGCAGGCAATGGCTCAAGTGTTCTCTATGTAGCCATGCATCACAATGAGAGCCCATCATAGTCCAGGCTCACCAAAAATCCCCAAAGTTAGCCTCCTTCACGCAGACCCTTAGCTCAATTATAGTCTTGAGCCAACTGGTATCAAGTGATGGTAACGATCCAATCAGGACACATTCTTGCTAGAACCCTCTAGAACAGGGGTGTCAAAGATATGGCCCATGGGCCGAATTCAGCCCACGCAGGGCTGCAATCTGGCCCAAGAGCGGTTGACTCTGTGCTGCTTCCTGTTTCTAACGTGGCAGCTCCTTTCCCCCAATTTGTCTCATTTCCTGCTTCAGAGGAGAGAAAGAAAGCTTCCCCTCCATTGGCTGAGGGTTCCTCCCCCTCCCACTCCTCCTCTAGGGAGGGAGGGGGAGGAAGAGAGACACAGAGAGGGGAAAAATGGCGCCTCATGGGACTTTTCAGAAGACCAGCAATGTTTTATTCCAGGTCAGCACACTTTTTCTCCAGAGAGGGAGGCAGCCAGCCAGCCAGCGGGAGCATACGAGAAAAAAGAGAGTCCTTTATTTAGACCAAAAAACATTTTATTCCAGGTATGGGAAGAGTTCTGTATTTAAGACTAAAAATATTTTATTCCAGGAATGAGAGTCCATCCCATGGCACTTGGAGAAATCGCCCTTTCCATTTCTAACAGATGTGGGGGAGAAACCTAACAGCACAGCTTGCATTCCTTATAAGTGAAAGAGAGCAAGAGTACAGCAGCACCTTAATGACAAAAAAAAATTGTGCAAGGGCATGAGCTTTCATGAATCACTGTTCATTTCCTCAGATACAGCTGGAATGTGAATCCATCTGTCCTTGTATCTTGGAGAGTGAAGTGATTTCAGATGCCAAAAGACAGGCATTGGTAATGAGAGAAGAAACCTAGGTCTCAGTTCAGTCCAGGAGTTTGCATTGTCTTGAGCTTCATGATCAGTTGTAATTCAGCAGTCTCTCTTTCTAATCTCCCTTTGAAATTCCTTTGTAAGAGAACTGCCACTCTTAGGTCAGCAACTGAATGCCCTGGAAGGTTAAAATGTCCCCCCACTGTTTTTTTTTAATATTGTGGTTTCTAATAGTGGTAGAAAGAGTAAGAGTCCAGTAGCACCTTTAAAGACTAACAAAATTGTGGTAAGGTATGTGCTTTTGTGAGTTACTGTTTACTTCTTCAGACTCATTTCCATTTATTCTTTGCATCCTCCTAGACTGAATCCTCCTGTACCAAATTGAGACCTAGGTTTCCTGTCTCATTACCAGTGCTGATATCTCCATGCCTCTGTATATCTCCACCCTTCTGCATATCAAACCTAATCCAATCATGCATGCTATTGCCATTCGGCATTTGAAATTATCTTTATAAAGTTTATATCTCTGGTACCATGTGTTACATTTTATGGCACAGCCCGACAAAGTGATATTTAGGTCAGATCTGGCCCTCATAACAAATGAGTTCGACACCCCTGCTCTAAAAGACTACATCATCATTCATGATTCCCCCCTCCCATCCGGTAGGCCACAGGTTTTCAAGAAGAGCCAATTATCACATTCCTTAAAGATGATTATGGCCATGTAGGCAGAGAGGCCCAATTGCTAACACCTGCAAGATGGAATAAGCCCATTACTATTCACATTAACCCTTTGGGAAAAATCAGAGGTGCTTTGCCCCCCACACACTCACCCAACTGCTGAATGGGAGGCAAGCGGTGTGATTCTATACACACATCTACTTAGAAATAAGCTCCGCTGAATTCACTTTTTCCCAGGTCAGTAAGTGAACGATGGCTGCCAAAGGCTTCAGCCACAAAGCGGGGCACACAGGAGAAGTATATGGGAAGCTGACCACTAATGATCACGAGCACCCTTCCCCTCAGGCACCTGAAATGGCCACAGCTTTGAGGCAGCACTGGGCTACAAAAGTGTTGCTTTCTCTAAAACTGCGGTCAGGAAGACACATCCCCTACATTCAGATTAACTCACAATTCCAGGCCCCTTTTTGGGAAAAACTGAACAGGAAAGACAGGTCACTTTCATTTCCTTCCTAACTCCCAAAATCACTGGCAGATCACATCGTGGGGACCAATGCTCCCTCTAAGCTGTGGAGTCTTGTGAGCAAAAATTCTACTTTGTGAGCTACTGGCATTGAAGTTGTGAGCGAGCGATTTGGCTGCTGCATAAATTCGTTTGCTCTGGAGCCCTCCTTCCTGAGCTAAGACAAAAATGTGTGAGCTGGAGGCTAAAAAACTGTGAGCTAGCTTAGAGGGAACACTGCTGGGGACCAAATAAAGAGAAGTTATTTGGCAAGGGGTTAGGAAAGACAGGAGATGGGGGAATAGAGTACAGAAAGGTATCTGTGTTATCTTATGGGCCTTGCAATTGTAGAAGTGGGAAATTGCTAAGGAATGTGAGTGACTCCATGGAGATGATCACGTTTGCCATGAGGACTCCTGTTTTACATCAGTGTTTTCCACAGCAAATGTATTAACTATAAAAGCAAGATACACATCCTTAAATACCCACATGCACACACCAGGGAGGCCTGATGGGGCTCTGGCTCTCCAACAGGCATACACCTGTGTTCAATGACACGACTGTCATTCATGCTTTACATGTTTGTGGCAGCAACCCTCTCTTGTAACATTAGTATACCCGCAACAGAAATTACTGTCACAAAGCCAATGCAACTGAGAAGATGTCTCAGCACCTCTCATAGAATGTAAGCTTCTTAGACAGTATTTAATATCCAGCACCATATTGAAAGAATAAGTTGCCCTTGTAATCCTAACTCTACTGATGCCTTCCCAAGAGCTTCCAGTTCAGTGCACTTTGAATACAGGACAGAAATCACTTTAATCCATTCTGAAAATGCTGAAGCCAGCAGCATCCACCAGGCACAACACCCATTTCCATTACAATTTGCATTCACTTCTGGGCAGTCATAAGAACATAAGAGAAGCCAATGTTGGATCATGCCAATGGCCCATCTAGTCCAACACTTTGTTACACAGTGGCCAAAAATACCAGGTACCATCAGGAGGTCCATCAGTGGGGCTAGGACACTAGAAGCCCTCTCACTGTTGCCCCCCGCCAAGCACCAAGAATACAGTGCATCACCTGCCCCAGCCTCTGAGTTCCTATCTATACCTTGTGGCTAATAGCCACTGATGGACCTCTGCTACATATGTTTATCTAATTCCCTCTTGAAACTGTCCATGCTTGTAGCCGCCACCACCTCCTGTGGCAGTGAATTCCATGTGTTAATCACTCTTTGGGTGAAGAAGTACTTCCTTTTATCCGTTCTAACGCGACTGCTCAGCAATTTCATGGAGTGCCCACGAGTTCTTGTATTGTGAGAAAGGGAGAAAAGTACTTCTTTTCTACCTGCTCTATCCCATGCATAATCTTGTAAACCTCTATCATGTCACCACTCAGTCGTTTCTCCAAACTAAAGAGCCTGAAGCGCTTTAACCTTTCTTCATAGGGAACGTATTTCAACCCTTTTATCATTCTAGTTGCCTTTTTCTGCACTTTTTCTAATGCTATAATATCCTTTCTGAGGTGTGGTGACCAGAACTGTACACAGTACTCCAAATGAGGTTGCACCATTGATTTATACAGGGGCATTATGATACTGGCTGATTTGTTTTCAATTCCCTTCCTAATAATCCCCAGCATAGCATTGGCCTGTTTTATTGCAGTGGCACACTCTTGACATTTTCATCGAGTTATCTACTACGACTCCAAGATCTTGGTCAGTCTCTGTCAGTTTTGGAGCCCATCAGTGTGTATTTATAGTTAGGATTTTTGGCTCCAATGTGCATCACTTTGCACTTGGCCACATTGAACCCCATTTGCCAC
>NW_015169785.1:1067724-1099866 GCF_001447785.1 Gekko japonicus
TGTTTTCTATGAACTAGCCAGTTTTTGATCCATAAAAGGACTTGTCCTTTTATCCCATGATTTTTGAGCTTACTTAGGAGACTTTGATGAGGAACTTTATCAAAAGCTTTCTGGAAGTCAAGGTAAACAACATCTATTGGGTCCCCCTTGTCCACATGTTTGTTCACTCCCTCAAAGAACACTAACAGGTTAGTGAGACAAGATCTTCCCTTACAGAACCCATGCTGAGTCTTCCTCAATAGTTTTTGTTCATCTATGTGCCTATTAATTCTTTCCTTAATAACAGTTTCCACCACCTTACGCGGTATCAAAGTCAGACTGACTGGCCTGTAATTTCCCGGATATCCTCTGGAACCCTTTTTAAAGATGGGAGTGACATTAGTTACCTTCCAGTCCTCAGGAATGGAGGCAGATTTTAATGAAAGATTACATATTTTTGTAAGGAGATCCACAAGTTCACATCTGAGTTCTTTCAGAACTCTCGGATATATGCCACCCAGGCCTGGTGATTTATCAGTTTTTAAGTTGTCTATCAGTTTTAGGACCTCTTCTCTCGTCACCTCAAGCTGACTCAGCTCTCAACACCGCTCCCAAAATCAGTGATTCTGGAGTGGGCAAGCACTTCTCATCTTCCACAGTGAAGACAGAGGCAAAAAATGCATTTAGCTTCTCAGCCATTTCCCTATCATCCTTCAGTACTCCTTTTACCCCTTGGTCATCCAAGGGCCCCACTGCCTCCCTGGCTGGTTTCCTACTTCTAATGTATTTGAAGAAAGTTTTATTGTTGGTCTTTATATTTTTTGCTATATGCTCCTCATGTTCCTTTTTTTGACTGCTTGATCACAGACTTGCATTTTATTTGCCACAGCCTGTGGTCCCTATTATCAACCTCACTGAAACTAGCTTTCTACCACTTAAAGGAATACTTCTTACCTTTTACAGCTTCCATTACATTGTTAGTTAACCATGCAGGCTTTTTCCTATACCTATTTGTGCCTTTCCTAACCTGCGGTATATATTTTTTCTGAGCCTCTAGGATTGTAGTTTTAAATAGTCTCCAAGCTTCCCCACTTGTTTTGACCCTTTCTACTTTTCCTTTCAGTTTCTTCCTTACATGTCCCCTCATATCAGAGAAGTTACCCCTTTTAAAGTTAAAAGTGGTTGTGTCGGTCTTTTTGGGCAACTCCCTATTTATAAAAATGCTGAACTCAATAACATTATGGTCACTGTTCTGGAGACCTTCCAAAACAGAGGCCCCCTCCAGGGGGGGGACAGGTAGGGGGAAAGAGACATATATGCTTATTACTGTGCTCATTTATTCCTAGGGTCTCCAGATGAAGATGCCAAGAGGAAGCCTGAAAAACAGACTTTTGATGTGGGCTGGATTTTTGTTGGTGTGTGTGTGTGTGTCTGTGCGCACGCACACAGACAGACATATGAATGATTTTTTTTTTGTAATGGATTAATAAAAAGCATTCTTTCTTTCAGGAGGCTACAAGCAGTTTTCAAGAAGTGGCATCTGCCCTCTGTCTTTACAAATTCCCTAATTAAGATCCTGGCACTCGGCCACAACACACAAGCATGGACGTCCAGTGGAGTCAGATAATGAGGTTTTACATCTCCTGACCCCCATAAAACAGATCGGAGCCAAGCAGAAGTGGTGGGAGCCTGGGAGGAGGAGACAGATTAAATTTCCTCCCTGTTAGCTCAGCTAAGTCAGAACTCAGAAGGCGATGTCAGCAACCGTCACACTCTTCAGTGGCACTTTAGCCAACCAGCCTTTGCAGTCTGTAGACAATATGCATTTTCAGGGCTTTTTTCCTGGGGGAACGCGCCAGAACAGAATTCCGGAACTTCTTTGACAAAATTATTTTAAAATATTTAAAAATTCATGAGTTTTCAGTATATGGGTTGAAAACTTCATTTCCCTGTTGAGAGTTCCAGCACCTCATTAAAAAAAAAAGAAGCCCTGTGCATTTTAGCCCGATAACGAGACCACCAGAGCTGACCCCCCCCACCAGTTCCTTTTATTATCTAAATATTGTACATTTTAATCTCTTTCAGACTGTGCCAAGGATACCAGTCACAGCAACGTCCCAAAAGCCAAGCTTCTGCTAGCAGCTTACTTGCCAGAATGATTCACTCGCACTTCCACACTGGAGGCCCCACTAAACGTAGAGATTACTTCATTCACTCTTTGTTTTCCCCCAGTCAGAAATCCTTTCGCATTCTACCACACTTGTCCCTTCTGCCTCATGGAAATAGCATTTGCTTCTGCCTTTGTGCAGAGAGCTGTATCAGAAAGAAAGGGCCACCTGCAAAGTTCCGAGGAGTAGCCGAGAGACTGGTCACAGCACTGACAGTGTTCTTCCGTTGTTCTTTTTGCAGCAGTCTAGATTTAAAGCTGCCTAGTCACTTTTAAAAATGGACATAAAGAAATACTCTTCTGAAAGAACAAGCTGTCTTGGGGGGGGGGTTGTACTATTTCTGTTAACTTGACACTTTGAAAGTAAACATCTGTCAAGAATGTGATGATTTAGGCAGGAAGGTTTAGGTTCAATGTACAACCCCAGGGCCAGGAAGCAAGTGTGCCATCTCCCCCAAATACCACCTTCTTAAGATGACTGACAGTACTGAGGACAAATGAGAACAAAGGCTGGAGGAATGTGAAAATACTGAACTGACAATTACTGTGGAAACATATTAAATGTTATGTGCTATTCTTCAATATGTCATCTTAAAACTATAAAAGAGGAGACAAGTCATTTGTTGTTGTTCAGTTGCACAGTCGAGTCCAACTCTTCACGACCCCATGGACCAGATCACGCCAGGCCTTCCTGTCTTCCGCCATCCTCTGAAGTTTGCTCAACTTCATGTTCATTGCATCTATGACACTGTCTAACCATCTCATCCTTTGCCATCCCCTTCTTCTTTGACCTTCAATCTTTCCCAGCATCAGGGTCTTCTCCAGTGAGTGCTCCCTTCTCATTTGGTGGCCAAAGTATTTGAGCTTCAGTTTCATTATCTGGCCTTCCATGGAACAGTCAGGGTTGATTTCTTTTAGGATTGACTGATTTGATCTTCTTGCACTCCAAGGGACTCTCAAGAGTCTTCTCCAGCACCATAGTTCAAAAGAATCTATTCTTCGGCACTTGGCCTGTTTTATAGTCCAACTCTCACAGCCATACATGACTACTGGGAATACCATTGCTTTGACCATGTGGACTTTTGCTGGCAGGGTGATGTCTCTACTTTTTATCATGCTGTTTAGGTTCACCATTGCTTTCCTCCCAAGAAGCAGGCATCTTTTAATTTCATGGCTGCTGTCACAGTCTGCGGTGATCTGGGATCCCAGGAACGTGAAGTCTGTCCCTACTTCCACGACTTCCCCTTCTATTTGCAAGGAGTGATGGGGCCGGATGCCATGATCTTAGTTTTTTTGATGTTGAGCTTCAAGCCCACTTTTGCGCTCTCTTTTCACTCTGAGCAAGAGGCTCTTAAGGTTCTCTTCACTTTCTGCCATTAGAGTGGTATCGTCTGCATATCTGAGGTGGTTGATCTTTTCCCCAGCAGTCTTAATTCCCGCTTGTGATTCATCCAGGCCAGCATTTCGCATGATGTACTCTGCATATATATTAAATAAGCAAGGTGACAATATACATCCTTGTCGTACTCCTTTTCCTATGCTAAACCAATCAGTTGTTTCATATCCGGTTCTAACTGTCGCTTCTTGGCCCTAATACAGGTTTCTCAAGAGACATGTGAGGTGGTCTGGTACTCCCATCTTTTTAAGGACCTGCCATAGTTTGTTGTGATCCACACAGTCAAAGGCTTTAGCATAGTCAATGAAGCAGAAGTAGATGTTTTTCTGGTCATAGCAAGTCATAGCATATAAGATTTACAAGATTTCTGTCCAGACACTTTTACAAAAGGGAAATTGGCCCCTTCCAGTCCAGTACAATCTGCAATGCCATTGTACTAATTCCCAAATGCCTACAAGAACTTCCATATGCTATCAGTGTGGATTAGACTAAGTAGATTCTGTGTTAGAGTTCAGACAGGGGAAGTAAGAATGTGTGCCACACATGCCAAGAATCAGCAAAAGCCTTCAGTGCAGACATGCCCACATAGGGGCTTGCTATGACACAATCCAAGAATTCCTGCTTTGAGTACAAGGCTTTTTTGCTTTCAGTCTGTCTCTTCTTATTGGAACAGTCTACTCAGAAATGAGTACTTATCTTCAGTGGAACACTAGCCAGACTAACTAGAGCAGAAAACTACCACAGGTAGTTAGTGAATTTTAATACAATAATGTATTTTTGGTCACAGTGCTACATGACCCACATGCTACACCCTCAAAACCCTGCTTGGCTATAGATGTTAATTTTTAAGTACTTGTTCATGATTCTGTCACTTCTCATTCCTTATTCTTGCTGGAATGAGTTTTAGGAGCACAGTAATTTCCACCCCCTCTCCAAAGCATCTTTATTCTGCCTGGGTCATGGCTTCTGCACGGCATCATAAACAGCAATAAAAAGGATAACTCTAAGTATTAGCCTTGGATCCAGACCTGCGTATGTGCAATCACATACTGCCCATTTGAATTAAGATCATGAGTTGAAGCCTTGTGACAAAAGGGAAATCCTGCTTCTCTCAAATCAGATAATACAGATAATACATAATACATGTTGCTGCAAAATGTCTCTTTAATTTTCTCTCAATAGCTATTTATTAATACATCAATAGACAATGCTATATCATTCACTGGGCCTTCACAATGGTTGCCACAACACTGTGCAATTCTCTCACCTGAGTTTTGGCTACCTCCCCTTCCTTTCCGAGGCAAGCAGAGCTTTCGGCCAAGCACAATGGCAGGTAGTTAGATCCTTGTGTGTGGATGTAAAGACTTATGGCAACCCCAGCAAGGGGCTTTCAAGGCAACTGAGACACAGAAGTGGTTCGCCATTGCCTTTCTCTGCAGAGTCTTCCTTGGTGGTCTCACATCCAAGCACTGACTCTGCTTAGCTTCCGAGATCTGACAAGATTGGGCTTTCCTCCTGTAGACCAGTTGCAAATTGATCGAGTAGGATAGAGTTTTAGTGGTATTTTCCTATGATGGATTATATGGATAGATGTATTCCGGACAATAAATGCATTTCACTTTAATGAAGTCTCCTTTATGAATATTTTGTGGGAAATTCAGCTCACAGGTGTTTTCTGTTATTCTTTGCCACTTTCTACTGTGTGCTGTACTGTTGTTGCAAGGTCTCCACGCAAAGACAGACAGTGTTTGCTAACTAGTGCTAAAGCTGCTATTGAAAAGGCTGCAGCACTTATGATTAGTGGAGCTTGAGATCTTCTATCCTAGGATTTCCCACTTGTGAACATTTGGTTGCACTGTTCAGACTAGCCAACATTTTTGATTAAATCAACACATCATTGCCTCCAAGCCTGGGGAATTTTAATAAGATCAAAATAACTGCAGATGCCAGAAGACTCTGCAACACAAGGGGGAAAATTGTGAATGACTCTTGGGTAGGTAACTATATGAAGTGAGAAATGGGAGAAGGGAACAGAAACATGGTATAATCAGAACCAAAACATTCCAAAAAGCTCTCTTTCATCCAGCCTCTATATCCTGAAGAGGGAAGCAGAAGTATTAAATAAGCCAAGCAAGGTGGAAAAAAGTAATAGTACATATGGACACTGGAAAGGTTCCAGGTGGTTCGTCACTCAAATATTGATTTTCATATTAACTCTGGTTCCTAAGAACAAATGCTGGCCCCTAGGAATCTGCACGGTTTTCTTCCATCATTGACACAGACACATGCAGCATTTTTATCTCATTACCCAGAGAATACAGGTGAAATCCAAGCCAAGAGGCCAAAATGCACAGTAGGAATACATTACAAGCTTCAACTTAGAAAACGTCCAGGACCACACGGATTACATATACAGAACAGTTATATTCATCTAATAAGGATAGGTCCCCCCCCCAATGATGGTACAACTCCAATCAGATAGCTCAGAAATCATTATACTAGATTTCCCTGCTAATGTGTAATACCACCACACCCCAAGTAAGAAATAGACTTTCCTTAGAGACACTAATGGTTCTAAGGAAAGAGACAAGCTTCTTCCTGAACACTACTCTTCTCCCACTGGCCATCACACAAGGTTGACAGAAGGAACTGCACCCCACTGCAGCACAAAGAATTTGGCAAGCTAGTTCCAGTATGTGGGAAGTGGAATAAATGTTCCACGACGAGACAACAGAAATATATAACCTGTCACAGTATCAGAGACCACAGTCTTTGTCACACAGTCTCTTCTTCTATAAAAGATGTTTCCCATAATTTCTCTTTAATGCTCATAGCCAAAGATGTGCAGAACATAGCCTGCACAGGAAAACTGTAAACTGACAAAACAAGGATGGCTAACCTTTTCAGCTGAGTCCTACGAATGTTCAAGTAGAAGTAAGCTTCACTGAGTCCAATGGGGCATACAACCTGTGCACAGGATCACAGTCATAAGAACATAACATAAGAGACGCCAATGTTGGATCAGGCCAAAGGCCCATCTAGTCCAACACTCCGTCACACAGTGGCCAAAAATATAATGTTGTATAATAAGTCCTTATGTTGTTGGTGACAAGTTCAGTGCAGACAAAAGGAAGCTATTTTTAACACACAGCAGATAATACACAGTTTCTTGCCACAAGTTAAAGGAAACTTCCATATTCATGGGCAGCATACCTCTAGCGTAAGAAGAGGCATTATGGAGACCAAGATAATTCATATTACGGTATTTCCCATTACTATGTATGGATGTGTAAGTTGGACACTGAAAAAAACTGACAGGAAGAAAATTGATTCATTGGAAATGTGGTGTTGGAGGAGCATTTTACCAATACCATGGACCACCAAAAAGCCAAATCAGTGGATTCTAGATCAAATCAAGCCTGAATTCTCCCTAGAAACTAAAATGACGAAACTGAGACTACACTTTGGTCACAACATGAGAAAACAAGACTCACTGAAAAAGACAATAATGCTAGGAAAGGTTAAAGGCAGTGAGAAACGAGACGGATAGATTGACTCCACAAAGGAAGCCACATCTGTTCAGTTTGCTAGACTCGAGCTAGGCTGTCAATGATGTTTTGGAGGTCGTTTTTCACAGGGTCTCCATAGGTGAGAAGTAACACCTGTACCTCCACTTACCTGAGGCTGGAGACAAATAGCAGAAGTTGACCAGCGTACTGGTGACACCCCTGCCCATACCTCCGGGCAATCTGGGCAAGGGAACCTCCACATTCAAAGACAGTAAATCTTTTAATACCACTGCCAGGAGGCAACATCAGGGGAAGGCCTTAGCCTGTCTGCCCTGTTGTTAATCCTTCAGCACAACTGGTTGGCCGCTGTGTGAGACAGGACACTGGACTAGATGACTGCTGGACTAGATGGGGAATGTTCAAAAATGTTCCACTCCAGGTGTCAAATACGCTAGGTATGCCACTGTTGCGAGTTTCAAATGAAGGACAGAAGAATGATGTTAGCCACTTTGGGTCCCCCCTGGGGTAGAAATGAAGTATTCAAAAAATGTATTACTAACTGCTCCATAGGAGCTGCGGTGGCTCAAGTGGTTAAGACGCTCAACTGCAGGCTGTGGAAGGTCAGTAGTCCAGCAGTTCGAGACCCGAGTGCCGCATGAGGGAGTGAGCTCCCGTCTCTAGTTCCAGCTCCTGCCAACCTAGCAGTTCGAAAGCAAGAAATTGCAAGTAGATAAATAGGTACCACTTCAGTGGGAAGGTAACAGCGTTCCGTGCGCCTTGGTGTTTAGCCATGCCGGCCACATGACCATGGAAATGTCTTCGGACAGCGCTGGCTCTTCGGCTTGGAAACGGAGATGAGTACCGCAACCCTAGAGTCGGATTCGACTGGCTTTCAAGCAAGGGAACCTTTACCTTAACTGCTCCATACACTGCGAATTCCTCTGACAAAGTGTGCTTTGACTCACCAAAATATATATGGGGGGGGATATTGGACATTAATGCGCCCCTGGAATCGAATTGTAATCCATACAACACTCTTCGATTGCTCTCCTCCATCCAACATACATCTGCTTCCCTGTCTATCCCACGGCTGAGCCTCACCACAGCCGCACCCCACCCAGCCACCCTAACTCACTGATTTTTCATTGCTTCCGCCTCTCTACTCTGTGACCTTCTCCTTCGGGGCCCCCCTGTGGTTGCTTAGCAACACGCCACACATCTCACCTCCTGAGCCACGCTGAAAGACTCTTGCCGCTGCTTAGGCATTTTCTCCTTTCACGTTGCGCGCGGCCTCCCCCCCTCCCCCATTCTGGCGCGGCTTGACTACGTGTCTTAGGGAAGGTTAGGCTCTAGCAACGACCGCGGCCATCTTTGTCAAGGGTACTACAGCCGTTCGTCCACGGATTACTTCCTGACAACGCCATGTTTGAGAGGGGCTGATCGGTCGAGTTCGGAAAAGGCGTGGCTTCCTGGTCAAAGTTTTCTGGTTGTAGCGAACTAAAGATAGGGTAGTGTTATCAACGAGTATCTTTTTTTTTTTTTGTCTAAATGTTTTGGTATATGGTATTGCTAAAAATTAAATTCCCCAATACAGAAGAATTAGGATGTCTTTTATTAACCTTTTGTTGGCAATTGTCTCTGAACAATTTGTTCCCATGCCAGTCAGCTAGGAAAGAGGGTGTAGACTAGGGTGAATGCTCTGACAAGCATGAGCACCCACATTTTTTATGTCGTCGCTGTTTGTTTTTTCTGCGATCTCTAGAAGAGCTGGATCTGTGACGTATACAGTGCGCTTCAGTGGGGTATGCGGGGGGGGGGGGTTACATATGAATATCATGAAGACCTGTGACCTGGATCATACAATTTCATACCATGGTAGCACCTTGATTCATTATCTTTATAAAGCATGGGGGTGGGAGGCGGCGTGAAACATACGGAGACAGGATGATTTTTGCGAAGGCCTGTCTCTGGCCCAGGTGTGGTGTGCCATCAATACTCTTTTAAGAGAGCCTTTGGCTTCTCTAAATGTCTTTTGTAGTCTCTTAACTTTTGGGGGGGGGGTCTATTATGGATGTTATTTGCAAGGTTTCTGCTAGCATTTTTGATAGTTTAATGTTTTAAACTTTTTTGTGATTTATATGTTTTTACAGTGCAATCCTTAGACGAACTGCACTTTTTGGAAGGGTGTAACAGTGTTTAGGATGCACTTTTAATCAGTTACCTGCCTTGGGTCACAGTTGCCTGGAAGAAAGGCTTATTATTATTATTTTTATTATTATAAACATTTTATTAAAGTTTTTAAAGAAAGTAGTACATAATTTTTCTAAGTTAGAAAACAGAGAAACGTGAACTTTCAATAAAGATGCAACTATTAATACATAAACAAAATGCAGATATAATAATTAATACATTGTGCAGAATCTATAACATTTACCATAACCTGTGAAATACTGTTACAACATACAATTTGAGTGTCACATTACAATGAATGAAACAATTCCCCACATCAATAATACAGGACGTGGAAGGTATAGGTTTCAAATCCATTTATGAAACTGAGACCATTCAGAAGAAATAAACTGTTGTTGGGATAAATAGTCCAGAACTGGGTACCATTTCCCCGTGAATGATGAGTGAGCGTTATAGTGTATTTGAGCTGAGACAGAGTCCATAAGAAAATGAGACCATAATTTTGTATACCAAACCTCAGTGCTTGGTGGTTTCACATCTTTCCAATAAGATGCTATAGCAGTCTTGGCAGCATCCAACATGACCTCAATAGTGGATTTATGTGGACGGGAAGACAAATCTTTAGGCCACGAGTTCAAAAATAGAGTTTTGGGCTTGAATGGGACAGTGACTGAAGTGACTTTTTAAATTACTGCTATTACCTCCGTCCAGAAATGTTTAAATTTTTCATAACTCCACCAACAATGGGCGAAATTCCCAATTTCATGGCACCCCTTCCAACAGTAGGGTGAGTTTGCTGAGGAAATATAAGAAAGTCTATGTGGTGTGGCGTACTATCTTGTCATGATTTTCAGATTCTGTGGGCATACCGTCAGTACTTTAGAATTATTTATCTTGGAAGACCAAAATTTATTCCAGAATTCCTCTGTAAGAGAGGCGTCGCAATCTCCTTGCAAAGAAGACTGGTATGGTAACATTTTGGTGCAGGTGGCATTAATCAGGAGTGAGTAAATAGCAGATATTAGACCAGCATTCTGAGAGGTAATGTTTTAAATAAATAGATACTGCTAAGTCTCCTAGCCCTGACCTGGATGGCCCAGATCTCAGAAGCTAAGCAGCATTGGCTCTGGATAGTATCGGGATGGGAGACCACAAAGGAATCTCAGGGTCTTTGTGCAGTGGAAGGCAATGGTAAAACGTCTCTGTTAGTCTCTTGCCTTGAAAACCCTACTGGGTTGCCATAAGTCAGCTTGACAGCATTTTACACACATGCACACAGGTAGCTTCATAATAGCTGCAGCAAGAGGAAAGGAGCAGAGGAGAAAAGGTTGCTGAGTGCGGACTCCAGATGTTCTCAAACTATGTCAGTTTTTACAAGTCACAAGATTGTATTAAAATTTTGATTTTTTAAAAAAAGTAATGTTCAATGTTTGCTGTTTCAGTTCTTAGCCTTTAGTATGCATTGCTTGTACCGCTTCCCCCAGTGCAACACCAAATTCTAAATTAAAAGAATTAAAAGAAAGCTAAACTCCCCACCACCCTGTAACAGATTTTTTTTATAATCTCAGGCACCTAGAAACCCTTAAAATTATGAGTCTTATAATTAAACTAGACAAGTAGGCACCCCTGGGTAAGTCTATGAAATCCATCCAAAACAACACAAGCTGCCACTGAAATACCAGCATCTTGTGTTCTTGGGTGGAACATAATCATCTGTTAGAACAGAGGCAGACAAAGTAACCTGAAATGAAAACGAAGGCAGTTGTACTGCTGTGGACAGAACAAACGAAGGGATACTTGTTAAGGCAAGCTGAAAGAAGAGTGAGCCTGAAATACAGCGAGAAGGACTACCCAAATGTCACTGTTATTAACCATTCTTAAAATTAGGAGTGCATAATTCATATCACTCAGAGGATCGCTATTCCATTGTATTAAGAGTTATGCTACTGTATCATCATCAGGAGAACATTTTACTCACATATTTAACCCTCTGTTTTCCTTTTTAGTCCACTTGGCTGTTAACCACTGTCTGCATTCTCTGCTTTCTGGTGACTCTTTCTCGTTTTCTTTTTCCAACCCATGGAGGTTCTTTTATATTTATTTAGATATTCCCCCCCCCCAATTACAGCATCACTCTACCCTCCACTATTGTATCCTTGAAATAACATCAACCCTGTGATGCAGATTAAATGGAGACTGAGTGACTGGTCCAAGGACCTTTCGTGGCAGAGTGGGGGTTCAAACCTAGGTCTCCCTGATCCTACTGCAGTACTCTAGGTACTGCACCATGTTGGCACACCCATCTTTTTATCTCACCTCACAGGTCTCTCTGCACTCACCCCAGCTGTTCCCCCATTTTCTGTTAACTATTTTCTTTCTGCTTCAGAGCAGAATCTATTCTTTCTCCTCTTTGTACTACTGCAACTGAACTCTCTGTAGCATATACCACAGAACTCTCCTACCACATAGAACAACTATTGAATATAAATGTATAAGGAAATGGATTTTGAACAAAAATATCTGTTATTTTCTATTTTATATGTGAGGTATATAATAGATTTTCCTCTAAGCTATGGTATATTAAAAGTTATAGCTAATATCCAGAAACATTGAAATATATAACATATATATATATGCAACCACAAGAAAATTAACACCTTTAAGATCAACAAAGTTTTATTCAAGGTATAAGCATTTGTGTCCAAGCACACATCTTCAGATACAGTGAAACAGAATTTTGTCGGCCATTACATAATAGGAAGAGAGAGGGTGGGGGGTTAGTTGACTGGAAGGGCTAGGTTGGAATCAAGATGCATAAGTAAGTGGCCAATTATATCAGATTGGATTAAGGCAGTTGTTAAAATCTGTGAATGGCGGTAATTTGTTGTAGTTGTTCAGTCGCACAGTCAAGTCCGACTCTTTGCGACCCCATGGACCACATCACGCCAGGCCCTCCTGTCTTCCATCGTCCTCTGGAGTTTGCTCAATTTAATGTTTATTGCATCGGTGACACTGTCTAATCATCTCATCCTTTGCCGTCCCCTTCTTCTTTTACCTTCAATCTTTCCCAGCATAGGGTCTTCTCCAGTGAGTGCTCCCTTTTCATTTGGTGGCCAAAGTATTTGAGCTTCAGCTTCAGTATCTGGCCTTCCAGGGAACAGTCAGGGTTGATTTCTTTTAGGATTGACTGATTTGATCTCCTTGCAGTCCAAGGGACTCTCAAAAGTTTTCTCCAGCACCATAATTCGAAAGCATCTATTCTTCTGCGCTTGGCCTTCCTTACGATCCAACTCTTGCAGCCATACATTACTACTGGGAATACCATTGCTTTGACTATACAGACTTTTTATGGCAGGGTGATGTCTCTACTTTTTATTATGCTGTCAAGGTTTGCCATCGCTTTCCTCCCAAGGAGCAGGCATCTTTTAATTTCATGGCTGCAGTCAACGTCTGCAGTGATCTTGGATCCCAGAAATGTGAATTCTGTCACTGCTTCCATGATTTCCCCTTCTATTTGCCAAGGAATGATGCCATGATCTTAGTTTTTTTGATGTTGAGTTTCAAGCCAACTTTTGTGCCCTCCTGTTTCACTCTGAGCAAGAGGCTCTTGAGGTCCTCTTCACTTTCTGCCATTAGAGTGGTATCATCTGCATATTTGAGGTTGTTGGTTTTTTTAAAGTACCCGAAGGTACATATTTATTATTTTCTTATAATCCTAAACACAGACATAAACCACTACAACAAACAACATATAAACCAAGAGACTTGTTACAGTTTGTTGCTACACCTAATCCATCGCTTCATTATTCTCTAATATTTGTTAGTATTCTCTAATTCCATTATTATATATTACTACATACTCAAATATTATTTTTGCCATATCAACTTAATCTTTAACTCCATTCACATTATACCAATCAAATAGTCTCTTCCAAGTTTTTTGAAATGTCAATTTCTTCATGCCTTTCATTTCCATAGTTAATTTATCTATTTCCGCCACTTCCTGTTTGGTTGGTGTTTCTTGAGTCTTCCAGTATTTGGCATATAATATCCTTGCCGCCGTTGACATGTATACAATCAGGTATCTATCCGTTTCCTCAAATTCTTTCGGAAAAATATTTAACAGTAGCAATTCTGGAGTAAAGGGGATGTTACATCTTATTATTTTTTCCATTATACAGTGCACCCATTTCCAGGAATGTTTTGAAATGCTCTCTGGATTTTCAAGTAAAGCATGCATTTTCCAATCTAAAGAGAGGTCTCATCGCTTCTGATGTGTGTTTTGGCAAGTCAAGGTATATACGGTTTGCTTTCTGTTTTCCCTAGTGGAGAGGCACCGGAAGAAGAAAATCAATGCTGGAATAAACAAAATCGGCGAGCTGATTCCATGTTCCCCAGCGCTGAAACAGGCGAGTGGGTGCTTAGAAACATGCACATTTTCTCCCCAGGATTGACTGACTTGGTTCTGCTCTGTCCTTCCCTCTCTATGTTAGCTCCCTGCACCAGAGGAAATCACCATCCCTAGAGAAGTGGGTCCATGGAGTAACAACCGTAGGGTAAACAAAGATACTTTATAAAGGTTTAATGATTAATTGTTGTATTCCTATGATGGAAAAAAAATAAAATTTTGTTTACCAAAAAAAAAACAACTTGGTCTTAAAGGTGCCACCGGACTGTTTTGGACCGGGGGCCGGGGGGAGCTCTGCAACTTACCTGGCTGTTTCTTTCTCTGATTGAGGGCTGCTGGGAGCAGGGGGTGGGGCTTGTTACATGTGCCCGCCCCCTGAGCTCTTTACTGTCGGAGCTCCGCTCCTGTGTGCTCCTGCAGGAAATGACCCCTGCTTATATAGGTTTCTCAGGAGACATGTGAGGTGGTCTGGTACTCCCATCTCTATAAGGACTTGCCATAGTTTGTTGTGATCCACACAATCAAAGTTTTAGTGTAGTCAATGAAGCAGATGTTTTTCTAGTACTCCCTTGCTTTCTCCATAATCCAGCGACTATTGGCAATTTGATCTCTAGGTCCTCTACCTCTTCGAAACCCAGCTAGTACTTCTGGCAGTTCTCTATGCATGTACTGCTGAAGCCTAGCTTGTAGGATCTTGAGCATGACTCTGCTAGCATGTGAAATGAGTGCAATTGTGCAATAGCTTGAACATTCCTTGGCATTGCCCTTCTTTGGGATTGGAATGTATACTGACCTTTTCCAATCCTGTGGCCACAGATGCGTTTTTCAAATTTGCAGGCATATTGAGTGCAGCACTTTAACAGCATAAATAAATAAATCTTTTAAGACTTTGAATAGCTCAGATGGTATACCATCACCTCCACTAGCTTTGTTGCTAGTAATGCTTTCTAAAGCCCATTTGACTACACACTCCAGGATGTCTGGCTCAAGGTCAGTGATCACACCGTCGTGATTGTCAAGGACATTGAAGTCCTTCTTATATAGTTCTTCTGTGTATTCTTGCCACCTCTTCCTAATCTCCTCTGCTTCTGTTAAGTCCCTACTGTTTTTGTCCTCTCTTATCATGGCCAGCTTTGCACGGAGCATTCCCTTGATTTCTCAAATTTTCTTGAAGAGATCTCTAGTCCTTCCCATTCTATTGTTTTCCTCTATTACTTTGCATTGTTCATACAGGAAAGCCCCCTTATCTCTCCTTGCTGTTCTCTGGAAATCTGCATTCAGTTGGGTAAATCTTTCGTTTTCTCCTTTGCCTTTCGCTTTCCTTCTTTCCTCTGCTATTTGTAAGGCCTCATCAGACAGCCACTTTGCTTTCTTGCATTTGTTTTTCTTTGAGATGGTGCTGATTGCTGCATCCTGTACAAAGCATGAACCTCCGTCCATAGTTCTTCAGGCATTCTGTCTATCAAATCTAGTCCCTTCAACCTATTCTTCACATCCACTGTATATTCATCAGGGATGTGATCTTGGTCAAACCTGAGTGGCCTAGTGGTTTTCCCAACTTTCTTCAGTTTAAGCCTGAATTTTGTAATGAGTACCTCATGATCTGAGCTACATTCAGATCCAGGTCTTGTTTTTACTGACTGTATATAGCTTCTCCATCTTTGTCTGCAAATGATATAATCAATCTGATTTCGGTGTTGCCCATCTGGGGATATCCATGTGTAGAGTCACCTCTTAGGTCATTGGTTGTTGTAAGAGAGCGTGTTCTCTTGACAAAACTCTGTTAGCCTTTGCCCTGCTTCATTTTGTTCTCCAAGGCCAAACTTGTCTGTTATTCTGGTTACCTTTTGACTTCCTACTTTAGCATTCCGGTCCCCTATGACGATAAGGACATCTTCTTTTTTTGGTGTTAGTTCTATGAGGTGTTGTAGGTCTTCATAGAACCGGTCCACTTCAGCCTCATCTGCGTCAGTGGCTGGGGCATAGACTTGGATTACTGTGATGTTGAATGGTTTGCCTTGGATTTGGACCAAGAATATTCTGTTGTTTTTGAGATTGTATCCCATTACTGCCTTTCTCACTCTCTTGTTGACTATAAAGGCCACACCATTTTTTCTATGGGATTCTTGGCCACAGTAGTAGATACAATGGTCTTCTGAGTTAAATTTGCCCATTCCCATCCACTTTAGTTCACTGATTCCCCAGATGTCGATGTTCAGTCTTGCCGTTTCATTTTTTACCACATCCAATTTACCTTGATTCATAGATCTTACATTTCAGGTTCCTATGCAGCAGTGTTCCCTCTAAGCTGAGTTAGTTTGAGCTAGCTCACAGTTTTTTAGCATCCAGCTCACACATTTTTGTCTTAGCTCAGGAAGTAGGGCTCCACAGCAGACTAATTTATGCAGTAGCCAAACCACTCGCTCACAACCGTATTGCCAGTAGCTCACAAAGTAGAATTTCTGCTCACAAGACTCCACAGCTTAGAGGGAGCATTGCTATGCAGTGTTGTTCTTTGCAGCATCGGACTTTCCTTTCACCATCAGACACATCCACAGCTGAGCGTCCTTTCGGCTTTGGCCCAGCGGCTTCATTCTTTCTGGAGTTACTTGTACTTGCCCTCTGCTCTTCCCCAGTAGCATATTGGACACCTTCCAACCTAAGGGGCTCATCTTCCGGCGTCATATCTTTTAGCCTTTTGTTACTGTCCATGGGGTTTTCTTGGCAAAGATACTGGAGTGGGTTGCCATTTTCTTCTCCAATGGATCACGTTTTGTCTGAGTTCTCTGGTGTGGCCTGTCCGTCCTGGGTGACCCTCCACAGCATAGTCCACAGCCTCATCGAACCACGCAAGCCCCATTGCCACGTCAATACCATGAGAGAGAATGGCAGTAAATTGTCATATAAATACAAAAGTTAACAAATAGGCGTGAGAATGAAGTTTTGAGTCCAGTGGCACCTTCAAGACCAACAAAGTTCAATTTCGGGTATAAGTGAGAACTGAGAGACTTAGCATACATTGAAACAGATTTCTTCAAATATTACATATAGGTAGGGGGGGTTAGTTGCCTGGAAGAGCTAATTAGAGTCAAGATGCATAAGTAACTGAGTGATAAATACAGCAAAGATTGGATTGGAATAACACATTTGGTAAGATGTAAATAGAGCAAATTGTTAAAAGAATTAACAAACAGATGTGAGAACTAAGTTTGAGTCCAGTGGCTCCTTTAAGACCAACAAAGTTTAATTTCTGCGTATAAGGTAGCATTGAGTGACTTAGCATGTTTATTCTTATAAGAAAACATTTACAGTGTTGGGCTGTAATAAGACTGTTGAAGTTAAGATGAGTGAACTCGGTCCAGATCAGATAAGAGATTTCCCATGTGTGACTTGTTAATAGACACCAGGAATTTGTAGTGTTTTCTTAGCTTGGCAAGAATATGGAATAAATGGAATAAATGCTGGGGAGCTCAGCAGGTTGAGTTTTACAACCAACAATAGCTCCCAACTGTGCTATTGAAGCACAGTGTGTAGAGAAGGAGCAGGCCATTGAAAGAAAGAGGGAGGGAGGGAGGGAGGGAGGGAGTTGTTTCAAACATGGCTACTGTTTGTTTATTGAGTGTAAATGCAGTTTTAAAATGCATAGGGATCTGAACTCAGCCCATCTGTCAGGGTTATCAACAGGACAAGATATTCATCAGTTGTGCAGAAAGAAATTTCTGTTAGGAAAGTATGTATTGATTTGAGGGTGATGAAGAACACCCCCCCCCCCAATACCTTCCCCAGTAAAAGCACACATGTGGGTCCTTTGAGGCCATGTTTTATTCTGACAGGATGGAAGTGAAAAGAGGAGCAGTCACTTGTACTGTAAAAGAACCAGCTTGCTACATCTGCAAGAAAGATTAATGGTTTTAATTCGGTTGTGTCTGTTATTACCCTCAAACATGGACCCCACTGTCAGGTACATCTGGCTCTCTAATTCTCAGGTGAACCCCCAAGAGCTACGCTTGGCCCTTCTCTGGGGACAACATGCCTCCTACATTAAAAACTGCTGTATCTATGTTAGTCAGTGTTCTGTTCATTTAGTGACGTATTAGTAAATATATCAAGGATGGGTGATGGTGAGTTTTGTTTTGTTTTTGTGGCACTGGGGAATGCCTGTCGCTTTCCATCTTGATTCTTGAGTAATAGCTTGCAATTTCTGTGGAAAGCAAGGGCCTCAAATCCTGTATTTAAAAATGTATGGATGTACGACATGAAAAATGACTAAATATTCTTTTGTGCAATGGCAGCAGGCGCCCAACGGCTGGAGCTTTAATGCAGGTAATGGAAGCTATATAAATAGACCTGTGTAAGAACAGGTGCTGGTGGGAAGAGGCATGTGGACAATTTTGTTTGCTCCTGACGTATGGCTAAGAATATGTTCAGCCTGTAATGTTTGGCCTCCTGGAATTGGGGTTTATTGAAGGAAACTAGTCCTGCAGATGATCATTTATAACAACAAATGACAAATAAGGTGTTCTAGTCTGTATTGAATAAAGCCCTGAAAGTATAAACTAAAACCTGGGGAAGATTGGCCCTTTAACTTACCAGGAATTTTCCTACACCCATTATCATTGCAATTGACCATATAGCCTCAATGACACTGCTGGCACCCCAGTGGCCTCTTGGCTCAGCTTGCTCCAGATCTGTGTTAACTTCCTATTCCACCCTTGCACAAAAGCTGAGATATCACACTGAGATTTAAAAATGTTCTTACAAAGCCCTGTCTGGGATTCTGTAACTTCTTCCCCTAGAAGGGAAGTACAAATTGCCTTCAGAGCAACACCAAGAGGCTGTTTTTGTGGGGGAACCAGTGGTCCATCCTGTCTATTACCACAGTAGGCCACTGTTACAGCAGAACATCTTGTTATAAATAATGTTTTTTTGAGGGAAACAACAACACTGACCACAGCTAGGCTGAGAAACTGTTGAATGCTTGTGGTGTATAATTGGCCAAATCCATACTGTTTCACTACCAGAAGGTGACCACTTAGGGTAAATGCAATATTTCTGTCATGTAGGGGCTGACAGTGTAATTATCAGTCAGTGGAACAGTTACATTTGCTTACAGCAGTTTTGGGTTAATGTGCTCTTCCTCTTGCATTCTGTATTCTACCTGTTTAGCTCCTGCAACTAGCAAACCTCATTCCAGGAATGAGCCTGATCACTGAGTATTAAGGCTTGGGAAACGTAACCTCAGAGACAGCCACACTTCTGATATTGCTAGCCCGGGGCTATGCAGATTCAGTGCATCCAGTGAGTGTGGGAGTGGCAGAAAATACTATCAGCATCCAGCAGGCTGCATGGCACCACTGTTGATCCCTCCCCCCAATAAGATAAATATACCAAAAAACCCTCTGAACTCTTTCTTTGACTCGTCTGTGTCACCTTCCATGCTTCCACCTTGACAGCTCTGTACAGATTTCAGGAACAGCTTGAGAGTACGGAATTAATTAGAATTAAATTAATCAGTACACCCACCACAAGGCTGTCTGGTTCCGTGAAGTGAGCAATTCTCTTAAGATGGGTTTCCACAGCTTGGGCTGATGCTCATCACGCTTGTCAACACACACTTCTCATTTTGATGAGGTTTCGTCTCCTGCATGTTTGGAATCTGTGGTAAGGACTGAACCTCAACAACATCAAAAGTAAACAGGGGATGCAGGTAGTCATGTTGGTCCACAGCAAAATAATCCAAAAGCGATAGATCCAAATTGTTGCTGGTGTTTATCAGAGGGGGAACTGCCATTGTAAATTCATCCCAGTTGCCCTGTTTTTTGGTTGTTTTTTGCACCCAGTGCGATCTAACCCAATAAAATCAACATCACACGTCCTCTGCTCCATTTTAAGACTGTTATAATCTGCAGATCTGGTTTATTCTATCAAGTCCCACAGCATCTATTTCTCCTTCCTATTTTTAATTATTATTTTGCTTAGCATCCAGTCTGTTGAAGCATTCTTTATTGATTTAATGTGTTTAAATCACTTGTAAGCTGTCTTTCTGCAAAGGCTGGACTCAAGCTAGGAAAACTGAAATCTTGCAGTATTTAGAGATTTGGATTCATAGCAATTTAGAATAAGTGGTAAACATAAAAAGCTCAGTGAGGAAGCTGAGGAAACTTTTAACCTTTTGGTTAGCTTCGAAATTTTCATGGCTAAGCCGAAATGCTGCTGTGGTGGAACTGGCCCACTTTGGCCTGCAGGCCCTGTTCCACCTTGCCCTCCTAGGGATTCCAAGTTCCCTGGAGGGGCTTTTCCTTCTCTCTAGGGTAGTCTGCCACTACCACCTGATCATCATTGGGATTTCCCACTGGGAGGATCAGGACTCCCAGCTTCCCTTTCCAAGTTCAGAGGCCTTGCCTCAGTGTCTCCCGCTGCCCAGAGCCTGGTCACTGCCAACTGCCTGCCTTTCCCTTGGCTCCCCTCTTCAGATAGAATGTTTGAGACGGTGGAGGTCTATGTGGTATAGAGAACCACACCCAGCATCAAAAGTTACAAAATATTTATTAAAAAGAAAATGTTTACAAGTGTACTTTTAGCACAACCCAGATTGAGCAAGGAATACAACAGAACTTGGTCAAAATGCAAATCCTCTGTCCCTTTCTCTATACATGCCCTATCAGCTGTTAAAATATAGGGCAGGCCCTTTTAGCTTAGGTGTTCTAGTTCTTGACAGAATTACCATTACCTTAAAACTGTCTATAGCTCTCTGGGTGAGCACATGGTCAATGGCAGCCCACTTGCAGAGAAAACATCTGTGTGCACTCCTGGTCACAGCACCTGAGGAAAAAAGAGTACCTCCCTCTTGCCAGGAGATCTTATTATCTCTCTTACCCCTCCAATTGACCCGGCCAGGCCAGGTCAAAGAGGCACTTCCAGGCAATCTCCAGGAATCGCTTTCCTGGAGACTATCTAGCATTTTCATACCTCCAAACCTGTATTCTTTGCTAGAAGCAGGGGGAAGGGCTTGACCTACACATTATCTCTCCGGCTAGATTAGCATGTATACAGGTAAGCTGGAAAGCCACTGCACCAACTCCCCCCCCCTTGCCAGTTCCCAGCTCAAAGGGGGGGGGGACTGTTAAGATGCAAAAGGGAGGTTTGCTTTGTTACCAACTCCCAGGAGAGAAAAGGGCATTTCTTCACAGGTGCTATTACAATTAATACTTTGCCAAAAATCTTATAAACCTCCCCTTGCTGATTAAGGTTTCCAAGCTGGATAGCTGGCAAAGGCAAACACTCATATTTGTGTTCATCTGAAATAATAAGCATCCTAAGAATTTCAGCTAAAAAGAAAACAGCAGGGAGGTTTTTATTTATTTATTTATAATTTGATTTATATCCCGCCCTCCCCTAAGGCTCAGGGCGGCTAACAATTGGGGGGGAAAGCCAAAGGTTTAGATACACCTAAGGTTAATTGCTACTGTTAAGGCACCTAAACTGGCTGCTTTAGAGGACTGGAAAAAGGAAGGCAAACATATGTGAGGTCCCCCAAAGATCTTAGGTCACACCGTAAGCAACCTTATTTGGTTCCCAGTAAAGGGAATGGAAGACAAAACTGAGGATCCGTTTTCCTTCCTCATAGTATTGTAGAAGTGGAAATCAAAACTATCTCTGGGCTTCTCCCCTTTAATGTCAGTGTTTTATAATGAAGAATTAGCTTTAAGAGCTTGTTTTCTCAGAGATCTTGGAACAGGAAAAAAACTAGATTGTCTTCGGTAGGTGATATTGCATAATAGTCAATTTCTCTCTCCTAGAGAAGTAGCAGACATGATCAAAGGGTCTCAACCAATGCTCCCTCTAAGCTGCGGAGTCCTGTGAGCAAAAATTCCACTTTGTGAGCTACTGGCATTAAAGTTGTGAGCGAGCGACTTGGCTACTGCATAAATTAGTTTGCTCCGGAGTCATCCTTCCTGAGCTAAGACAAAATGTGTGAGCCGGAGGCTAAAAAAACTGTGAGCTAGCTCACACTGACTCAGCTTACAGGGAGCACTGGTCTCAACCAGTGTTCCCTCTAAGGTGAGTTAGTGTGTGCTAGCTCACAGTTTTTAAGACTCTGGCTCACACATTTTTGTCCTCGCTCAGGAAGGATGGCTCCAGAGCAAACTAATTTATGCAGTAGGCAAATGGCTTGCTCACAGCTTTAATGCCAGGAGCTCACCAAGTAGAATTTTTGCTCACAGGACTCCGCAGCTTAGAGGGAACATTGGTCTCAACTGCCTCTATTCCAGTATTTTCAAATTAGGAGTATTGTACTGGCTTTGAAAAAATATCAGCCAATGGATATCAAATCTGACTTTGAACTGTTGATGGAAGGTAATGCTACAAAAGGGCTGATAGGTAAATTATGAGCAGTGCTATCCTAAGCAGAGTTGCATACTTCTAAATCCGTTTGGATTCAATAGGCTTAGAAGGGTAGAACTCTGCTTAGGATGGCACTGATGGGCTCCTGTTTGACTCTAGAGAGGTTGTTTGCAGCTTTCTGAGAAAATGGAACAGATACTGAGAGCAGACATATCACCGGGAAACTGGGAGCTGATTTGGCCTGAAGCCTTTTCTAGCCTCACATCATCTGATTTAGGGGAAAAGTCGACAAATCCCACTTCCAGTGATATTTGACACATTATAAATTAAGCTGTATATATATTCCATCTTTGGACATTTACTAGCACTGCCAATCTGGAGCAGATCGTATTTATTTTAAAAAATGTATATGCCTCCTCTCTGGAAGTGGCTCATCAAGTAAAAATAATACAATAAAAACAATAGTATAAGAATGATCAGTAACGAAACAAGACATTAAAAAGCCATCTACTTATATTCTGGGAAGTGTCCAACGATAGAAAATTTTGGAAGGAAGCATGCCATGCCATTTATCATGAACATGACAGGCAATCTTCCCTTCACCTTTAAGGTAATTTTAGTGGAATTAAAAAAAAACCGTCTAATGAGAAAGATTTCAGAATTATGTTTGGTCCAATGGGGAGGGTTTGTGACTGAGTGATAGAGCATCTGTTTTGTGTGCAGAAAGTCCTAAGTTCAATCCCCAGTATCTTCGGCTGAAGTGATCAGGTGGTAGGTAGGTGATGTGAAAGACTTCTCCCTAAAACCCTGGAGAGCTGCTGCGAGTCAGACTAGATATAGACCAACAGTCTGATTGGGTGTAATGCAGTTTCATATGATCAGTATGTTTCATTACCGCACCTTGCATGTGCATGGCCTCAAACTGGAAAAGAGTGTATTCCTTTAGTAGAGCGATATAAAAGGTTTCAGGATATCACACTGATATTAAAATTAACTTAGGGTAGAAGAGCAGATAATAACTTACAAAGTAACAGATTTATTGAGACATGTGCAAGGTTTGTGATGCACTGGAATAGCCAATCTCCAGATAATGTACTGTCTTTTCTGTTTTTTGCAATGTTCTGTGTTTTTCTTTGGAGAAGTAGTGCCTCAATCGACATAGAAAAATCTAATTTTAAGATTAGTTATGTTACTGATATACTGCCGTGTATGTATAAAATTATATGTATTAAAAAGAGTTGTGCTGCTGCAGTGAGAAAGTCAAAAGAAAGAAAACGAAAGGAAGAATGGAAACGTCACTATTTCACTCCATAGAACATCACAGATCTTACTGTTGTTTTGACTGGATGTTCTCCCTTATCTGGGGGACTTCATGCCAGGGACATTGTAAGCGATTTGGGGAGAAGGTGCTGTTGAGAATACAGCTCTGGCTCTGCCTTTAACTTGGGCTCATCTGAAGACATAAAATGGGTTCCAGAAGCCGGTCCTGGACAGCCTACACATGCTAAATCTGTTCTGAAGCAGTTTTGTGGGCTTCCAGGGTCAATTCCATGTGCTAGTTCTTGCCTTTAAGGCCCTTCAGAATGTGGGACCCACATACCTCTCCCTGTACGAGAGAGCACATACCAAACAAACTCATCTCAACAGACCCTGCTGATTGCATTCTCCATTGAACAGGTACATAGAGGCAGAGTCTGGCAGTCCACTGTCACCAATGGTCTTGCAGACCACAATGAGGCTCACACAATCAGGGCTGAAATGTGCCATAAGCTAAAAGACCATACAAACTGGTGATGAAAACACTGAGGCAAGCCACAGACTATATACAAGTCTCATACATCTTGTGTGCATGGGGGACAATAGTTCCATTTTTATGGGTGAAGAACACTGAGTTACAGCAACAGATGGCTAGGCCAGGATCAGTCTGTAAATCCACAGCAGAAAATTCTTAAGCAGCATTAATGGTTAATTAATAAAAAATAAGTGTCTCTGAACATATGCAGAATGCTGTGCCCTCTCTCTGGGGCAACTGTAACCACCTTACTCCCTCAACCCCCTGTTTCCCCAGAGATTTCTCAGGTGCATGGGGGCCTAATTTAAATCTAGCAACTTACAAAATAAAGATGCCTTTTTGCCTGAAAAAACAGCTCCAGTATTGTAGAATAAGGCCCCTTTTACATTTTTAATGTGCATTTTGATATAGTATACCAATAAATTAGGAGGGTTGAACGAAATTGTGGCTGTCCTAGTTGCTCGAGGACAGTTGGGGGGAGGGCGGCCTAGAAATCAAACGATAAATAAATAAATAAAATAAAGTGTGTAGGGACAGTTTTGCCACCTGACTCTGCCATCTGAATATGAGAACAAAGTCTTAGTGTGGTATATGAGAAATAGCAGTTGGGTGAGTGAGGGTTAAAAAGCTGTGGAGGACAAGGAGGTACGCAGCTCCTGCAATGGCCCCTAGGCCTCCACCCACGCAAAGCAACAGGTTTCCAACACCCAGAACTCCCTTTGTGTTTTCTGAATAGGGGCCAGTGATTATATCCTTCCAGGCCTCTGCTGAGCTCCATGGGAAAACATGGCTCGGTGCTTCCAGCTGTCTCTGATCAAGAAATTAGTAGGGAGCCTGAAGATAGCATATGTCTCCTGACATCATGTCTCTGATTCAAGACGGCTGCAACTAGAATGATCAGCTGGGACAAACACCCTGGAAAATGGGAACCTGACCAGGAATGTTAATGCCATCCCTTCCGCAAAGGCTTAGCAGGCTGGAGTCTCTCTCTCCTCCCCTTCCCATTGCACACTGTCATATCATTATCTATGAACCTGCTAGTGAAATTAATTGAGAGAATCCCCCAGCCAGTGCCCTGCCATAGCGCTAATGAAAACTCCCTTCCCATTCTCTAGCCTGCACCCCATATGAGATAAGCTAGGCAACCCTCTAGCCACCCCAGACCCAGCCACTATTCTTGCTGTTAACTTGCTTCCTGATCAGCTGTTCTTTTATTATCTCTGTGCAGTCACTAGAATAAGCTGCACGGGCACAAATAGATCAATAGTTCGATAGATGAGGGATATAATGTACATTGTATACCATGTGGATTCTCCGTATCTCACTGTCATGCTCTCCATACATGGATGCTAACTAAAAATCTATTTGTCTACCCCACCACCCATTTGCTGGGAGACAGCACGGTCTTGTGAATTTTTTATGACTTCACTTAGGTTGGAGACAATCCAAAGGTCAAACTCCACACTATATCTCCAGTCACCTTGCCAGTCAGCACAGATCACAGGGCTCCGATACTTTCTGAATCTCTGATCACCTACAGGGCACTAAATTACTGCTATTACGCCTCAATTTGTGGTACAATATTACTCCTTGATACACTGCCTGCCTTTGTCTGTCTGCATAGCGGCGAGAACCGTATGCATTATTTACCAGGCTAAGCTCACTGCGGCGGCTGTGGCAGTTTGTAGCTGCTGCAGAAAGAGAGGAGAACGGGAAACTGGGTTTGAAAAACAAGAGATGGCAAGGCGGCACACCGTCCCGTGCAAAATCAGTTTGCATTTTTTGTGTGGCTGGCTTGAGCCCTTGAGGCTTATTCTCCATGAGAAAGATCCTTTCCACATTATTGACTGGGCTCTGGAACAACCACAGAAACCATTATATAGAACTCATAACAGGTTTTGCCCCTTCCCAGCTCCATACTGTAATAAAACTTTGGGAGTCCAGCAATACTCGTGGAAGGATGAATTATATGGGCTGCAGTTCTCCACCCCGGCAAGTCCAGTTAAAAGGATCAGGTAGTAAGTGGTGTGAAAGACCTGTCCCTGAGATCCTGCAGAACTGCAACCGTTCTGAGCAGAAAACGCTGACCTGTACGTATAACTGATCTGATTCATATGAACACATGAACTGAGTCAGACACTTGATCTATCAAGGTCAGCATTGTTTATGTAGCCAGGCAGCAGCTCTTCTTGATCTCAGGCAGAAAGGCTTTTCACATCATCTGTAATCCTATTCTTTTAGTTGGAGATACCAAAGATGAAACTTGAGACCTTCCGCATGCCAAGCAGATGCTCCACTACCGAGTACCACTGAGTATAAGCCAGCTTCATGTGATCTGAGCATCAAAATCCATTTGAGAGTCTGGGAACCCCAAGTATGCTTCATGAACAGAAGAGTAGCCATGGGGGGGGGGGAGAAATTAGGCATGCCTAAACATTGCTGAGTACTTAGAATCTTATTGATTTCAATAGGCCACAAGAGCATTTTATTTTCTTTGTGTTGTGTCCATGGTGTTTTATGCAGTCAAGAGATACTGATTTCCTGTATGGCTATGATTATCACAGAAATATTAGAGTCTGTTTTGCACATGATCTCTTTCCCAATGGGTGTGCAGATAATAGAAAAGGTGAAGGCATTGCCTGCTAAAACTTCTGTCCTTGATCCAGTTTTACTCACATGCAACACTTAGTGCCCCCGATGAATGTGCAGAGCCCACATCAGAAAATGCTTCTAGCTACATTAATGGGGCTTGAATGAATATAGTGCTTGTGGCGCATTATCGTGATACACATTGACTATACACGTGGATATATTTAAATACATTTCACTGAGGAAGATAATTGTGGTGGGGTGCATATAAGATTTCATTAACTAGATAGGAGTGGGTATTTCCATGCTTTTAATAATCCCCACGCATTTGACAATCTTTTACAGCCTGGTCCCATCATGCCTTACCTGCTCCCATATGAACATTCTAAAGTCATTAGAGGAAACTCTGCTCTGTGGTTCTTGATGCAAAGCTAAATCTGTTGAGTTGTGAGCAAAGCCTTTTCAATAATGGCCCTTATCCTATGGAACAGTGTCCTCAGTGAAGTCCATCAGGCTCTTCATTGGCTGCCTCCTTATCACAGATGACCTTTTTATTTATCAAGGCATTTAAAAATTGGGGGGGGGGGATGAATTTGGGTTGCATTTTGGACAGTCCCGTCCTGAAGACCCTGCCACAATGGCAATACTTGTGCAGTGTTGGTGCTGTTAGGATCCTCTGCTTATTCTGCAGAGGGAAAATATGTGCAGAAAGGACCTCATGCCAAGATGCAGACAGCATAGCAATCTCATCAGAGTCCACAGCAACCTGGCTGACACCCACCAATAATGATGACTATGCCCCTGTGACAAGCAGAGGTGGAAGCAACCAACCAGAGCATACTGATATAGCCATGCCTTTCATGTTAGCCCACCAATACCCATATGCAGGACACAACAAGGGAGGGAATAAAAGGAACACAGCACCTCTCCCCCCTGTGGCATGTCCAGTAGGAACCCTGCAACAAACACATGCCAGGGAATTTTGCAGATGTAGGCTCAAATCCCCACACAATCCACAATGTAGGTTCAAATTCCCACCCTTTGCCAGGTTTGCACAAACAGTTCACTTGGCAGGTGCAACCCTGATAAAACATCCAAGACCTCCTACATAAGGGTGTGATGAGGGCAGGGTGGGAACTAAGGGCTGACCCACATGGTCTTAAGTCCTTGTGGCTGCCATGAGGACTTTGTGCCACCTGTGCACCAGACGTTTTCTGCCTCCGAGGTGCACAGGGCTTGCGATTGGGTTGCGACCATGTTGCAGGTGGAGAAGGGTTTCTGAAATGCGCATGGAGAACTTGGTTGGGAAATTTACGTATAACAATAGCGACATGTAAGTTACCAAAGAGAGCAAAGATCAGCACTGCAGTTCCCCATCTGTTGGGGATGCTCCATGGGGCTGTGTGGTTGGATACAGGCCACTGTATACAAGGTACCATTTTGCTATGGGAACAGGGTGGCCCCTGAACTCTCATGTGTGCCTCAGTTGCAAAGACAGAACCATCATTTTTTTGCTGATGCTCAATAGTCTTTGCATGAACAGTGGTAGATATATTTTGTTGAGTGATTAGTATAAAATGATCCAAGAACATTGTATTTTGTATAATTTGCAGAATTACAGTATTTCTCCAGGACATTTTGATTTGTTACTTGCAGTAAACCAGACTTGCTTTATAAAGTTATCCCATATGAAGGAAGACTCCCTCCCCCATTAAGAAGGAAAGTCTTTCAAGGAGTCCAATTTTTTTTTTACAAAAGGCATCCACATGTTTATCCAAGCACCATCAATCAGCTCCCCCCTCCTCAAACGAAGTCACTGCCTCAAAGGCAGACCATCATGGAATTCTTGCTGACATAGAGATTAATGTTGATATAATGTACTGTTAGAATGGGCACACAAGGAAGAGGAGGAAGAGGAGGAAGAAGAGTTGATTCTTACAATCCCCTTCCCTTCCCCTCCCCACAACAGGCACCTTATGAGGTAGGTGGGGCTCAGAGGGCTCTGAGAGAACTGTGACTGGCCCAAAGTCACCCAGCAGGTTTCATGTGGAGGCGTGGGGAATCAAACCTGGTTCTCCAGATCAGAGTCCGCCACTCTTAACCACCATGCTGCATAGGCGTAATCTTCGTGGGGGCGGCGGGGCGTCAGCCCCCGCCGAAATTTTCAGGAAGGTGTTCAGCCTCCCCCGGGAGCCACCCTTGCTCTTAGCAAGGCAATGCCTCTGGCCCAGCCCCAGCCCCCCCCGGGAAATTGGAAAGTCTACACCGTTGTCATGCTGGGTCTCCTCATCAATCCCTCTCCCCATGACAGAAGTGGAAATGTGGCTTGGCTTTTGGATATGAATCTTGGGGGAGGGGGTCTACATATTTCTTGTGTAATATTTCACTGGTTCTTAGATGAAAATCATGACATAGAAATGTCACTGTACTGAGATGGTCAACAAGTGACTGCAGGTGGAAATGAGGAGATAGGGCAGGGAGCAGGGCTATTTTTGGGCAGGAACGCACAGGAACGGAGTTCCGGCTGGCTCCTGAGTTGGCCACACCCAACAGGAACTAATTAGCATAATAGGCCACACCCAACAGCAGAAACTCATTAGGATTGGCTACATTAGGGGTGTGTGGCCTAACATGCAGAGAAGTTCCTGCTACAAAAAAAGCCCTGGTTGAGAATAAGCAAAGTAAACAGAATAAGAAGCAAAAAAGTGGGTGTGGCTGGATGACCACACTTCTGGTAACATGGTGGTGTGGCCTAATATGCTAATGAGCTGTGCTGTCAAGGTGTGGCCTAATATGCTAATGAGTTCCTGCTGTTGGGTGTGGCCTATTATGCTAATGAGTTCCTGCTGGGCTTTTTCTACAAAAAAAGCCCTGGCAGGGAGAAATGGTGAAGGATGAAAGCAATAAAAGGTGGTACGGTGGGAGTATGGAAGGCAGTCAAGGGCAGAGCCATGAGAAGGGGGAAGTCCGTCTAGTCTTAGGAGGGGTGGATGTCCAAGGAAGCTGAAGAGGGGCTAGATACCCAGCTTGTTCTCTCTGCTGTTTGTTTGTCATCTGTTGCCAACTCTCCTTTCCTCTCTCCCCGGCCCAGGGAGTGTTCTTTCATCTTCTCCACTGCTTGGCATGTTGGGTGACAAATTGTGCAGGACTGGGTTTTTTTACTGGCAGAGTCTGCCATGCATGAGAAGCATACACACGGCGGCATTAAGATCTCTCTGCAGATAGACTTCAGCCGTATCTTATTAGTGTACGCCTAGTCAAGGTGGTTTACAGTATGTGCTTTTGATTCTGCACTGATTTTAACACTGAGCCCCTCTGTAGCAAACTGTAGTCAGTCAGAAGAGAGGGGCGTAATACACACAGACACAAGTACATAGAGTTAAGCAGGCGCCATCCACTGTGGTTTAGAATCCAGTTCACGGCTAAGATAATGTTTCCTCGCTAGCTGATTGTCAGGGGAGAGTGGAGTAGGAGGCAGAGAGGTTATTATTGTAGAGAGCCTTGGAGTGGAATTGGCTGGCACTTCAATAGGTTATACTCTGTTGTTTCCTGGCTCCAGGCTGTGTTCAAGGGGTTCACTTGCTCTTTCTCCAACGGCTTTCCTTGGCCCAAGCTGGTCCCATTATTGTTCCTCCTTAGGAAGCAGATTACAGGTTGCTTTTGCAGCTCATCCCCAAAAGCAGTCCTTAAAGGAGATGGATTTCTGATTGAAATACTCCCTGTCAATTGCTGTGGAGATTCATCTGAAACAGCATGGACACCCTGCAGGTGAAATTGCCCTCAGAAAGAGGATGGGTTTCCCCTAGGCCTCAAGTTTCCTCTACCATCCATGCTGTGACCGTGCGCTGTTGTGCATTTTTCAGTCACATTCCTCCTTCCTTCTGCTTCCTGAGACAAATGTCCAACAAATCTTACTTAGCAGGTACACTCTGTTCGTAAGGAATATTAACAGGTTCAAAAGAAGTTCTCCTTCTAGTTCAATCGACTGATGACCCTGGGGGATGTTGTCCTCTGCCTGCAACATTGGACACGGCCTATTTCCCTCACACAATTCATTTCCTGGCATCTGGAGTGTGCGAAGTAACAAAGCGTTTATGATACAGTTTGGCATTAGGAATATTTCCCTGCTTCAGGCAAGCAGAAGCAACACACGGGAAGTCAGAAGGAGCCTTCTACAGTTCCTGAACAGCAGAAGTTGTAACCAAAGTGTCCTCTCCTGGCATTGGAAATGCAGACATTTCTTCTGGAGTTCAATGAAGCCTGCCCTGAAATTATGGCCTAAACCATAATATCTGCTCACAAATTGTGGCTCTGTCTTTTTTCTCCACAACGTTCCTTCAACATGGCTCATATGTATATTTAGGCACATACAACACCTAAATAACTTAAAAACAAAGCAAATAACCTAAAACCCAGTCTCCAGAACCAATCCCATGATAAATGACAGTGTCATAAAAAGAGTGGCAATGTTCTGCTCTTTGAATCAAGCTACCTCTTCAGCAGTCACGGTACTTAGAGGTTAAGATGCTGAGCTGCAGACCGGAAGGTCTGTAGCTCAGCAGTTCGAGACGCTAGTGCCACGTGACAGAGTGAGATCCCGTCTCTGGCCCCAGCTCCTGCCAACCTAGCAGTTCGAAAGCAAGAAATTGCACGTAGACAAATAGGTACTGCTTCGGTGGGGAGGTAACAGGGTTCCGTGCGCCTCAGTGTTCAGTCATGCCAGCCACATGACCATGGAAACATCTTCGGACAGTGCTGTCTCTTCAGCTTGGAAACGGAGATGAACACCACCCCCTAGAGTCGGATTTGACTGGCTTTCGAGCAAGGGAAAACTTAACGTTACCTTTACCTCTCCAGCAGTGCTCCTCCATACACCATGCTCATCCTCCAAGAATCTTCTTTTTGCCATCCAGTGATAGTATCTCTAGAAACCCTGTCCTCAGGAGATGAGCCTGGGCACAGAAGGGTAGAAACTAGTGGTGCTCAAAGTAATAGAAACTGGGGGGGGGGATTACTAAGAACTGGACTGGAACTGGACTATGAATCTTTCTTGTTGTGTTTCCTAATCCTACAGATGTGTGCTAATGAAACTGACATTGATCCCTGGTTGGGCCATTCCCTTTTCCCTCAGGGACTGAGAGTGCCTGTGAGTCTTCAGCGCACAGTCTGGCCCAGCCGTATATTCCTTATTGCACCAGAGCATCTTTTTCAGTCAGGCCTTATGCTGAAAATGCGACATGAGGAAACCATAGGGACACTTTGGCATGGAAGGCAAGAGGCAGTGACAAAAGGGCCCTATGTACGAGGCACACATTTTCTTTTCTAATTTGGGATTTGAACTATGAGCGGCACAGGCAAGTGGGATTTGAATGCATCATAACGACATACAAATGAGCCTCTTCTGAGCCAAGGCTTTACAACCCAGAGAAAGGACAGAACAAGCCAAGCTAGTTAGCTTCAGCCTCCAATGGCCAGTCCTTGAAATGACATCAAGAATGCTGTTGGGGAGGGGGAGCTGTCAAGACTTGGAGGGGGAGGGGGAAACAACAGCACAGAACAAGGGAGAAATGCAAAGCAGGGAGCCAAGGCAGACAAAGCCACTTTGTGTTCTGACCTGGATGCTGCCAAACACAGGGCCTGTCAGGGCTTTATTGCCAAACTGAAGGAAATAATGCTCCTGTGCTCTGGGACTGCATGCTGTGCTAACACGTTGGTCAGGCTGGCCGTGTCTGAGCTGCTGCCATGTGTGCACAACTGCTGCCCCTC
>NW_015169785.1:1099903-1159750 GCF_001447785.1 Gekko japonicus
TCATTTTCCAACCTCCCAGAAAATGACAGTGAATTTGAACTGGCAGACTCTTGGCTTTGAAGCTCTGACCTCTCCTTTCAGGTTTTAAAGGTTCCCTTTCAGTGTGCCACAGGTCAATGTGGGGAAAAAAAATTCCATATCCAAACTTAGCATCGCTAGCTCCAGGTTGGGAAATTCCTGGAGATTTGGGGCTGGAGCCGGGGGAGGCATGGATTTGGAGAGGAGAGGGACATTAGTGGGGTATAATGCCTTAGAGCCCACCCTTGGAGGCTGCCATTTGCTCTAGGGAAACTGATCGTTGTAGTCTGGAGATCGGTTGTGATTCTGAAGAACTCCAGGCCCCACCTGGTGATTGGCAACCCGAGCAAACACTCCTGTGTTCCGACAGCTATTTGTTTGCAAGGAGTGAGCAGCACTCTTGAATGCTTTTTTAAAAAACCTGTTTTTCACTGAACACTCAAAATCATTCAAAATTGTATTACAACTATTATGGTATGCATGCCTGCGTTGCTTCTCTATGGCTGTTCCCAGTCCCCTCCCTCCTCTCTGTTTTCCAACCCATCTGACAGAAACAGGTGTTAACTTACAAAAGAGAGACTTTCCTTGGTTCTTTTGAATCTTCACGAGTGGTGGTCATGGTGGGGAAGCTGTGTGGTTTGTTGCTTTTTTTTTTTTTTTGGCCAAATCCAAGTGTGTTGGTGCTAATCAAATGTTTTAATTTGAATGGTACAACATATTCAAACAAGCAGTAAGGAGAACAGTCTTACTGTCACTTGGAAACTAGTTAGATCCAGCAAAGTACTTTTCTAAGATGTCTAAAATCCAAAGGACATAAACAATTTGCTGGATTTCTGTTCTCTTTGAGGTAACTTTAATGGCAGAAGCATGCAGACAAGGCTTAATGCTACCTAAAGGTGATGTAAGCTAAAGATTTATAGTGTTATTTGGTGCTTCTTGTTGCATTACGGAAATGTGATCATTTCCCCATGAACCATACAGATCACTTTGGAGACAGTAGTGTTTGAGATGAGCAAGCTAAACAAGAATGGCATGACTCCAAAGGCTAGAGGAGTTGGCATTTACACTTTGGGATGCAAAGAAGAGGGGAGGGGAAAAGGGAGAAATAGACTATTTCCATTTCTGGTCTGCCTGATGACTATAAAATCACACAACATAAGGAACACGAAGTATCTGTAGTTTGTTGCCAGAATATCCTGACCCTTTTTCACAGTACAACATGCTCAAATAAACAACAAGGAAAACAGTCAAACTGAAACTTTGCTTTTTTCAAGTTTGTTTCTCCCAGCAGAAAATAATTAACTTTGATGTTGTCTAATAATTACATCCTTTAGTAAAATCTGCTTTTGTCAGATCACATTCAGTGCTGCAACTTTACTTAGATACCCACTTTTTACCAAAAGCTGGGGAGACGCATACAGTACAGCTGAGATGGGGAATGGGCATTGGAATCGGTGTTTTGGGGAATAATCTTGTTTGTGTAAACTGTTATGCAAAAAAGAAATCATCATTACTAATGACAGCAATCCTCCCAAACACCTTGGAAAAGTAAGCATTAGAGATCAGATTCGTATTGTCTGTACTTTCCTAATACTATGCAGTGTCAACCCTTATCAACTTTAACATGTAGAACACCCTTTCTGTATTTGATGCAATGATGAAAACCAATATTATCCTGTAGGATACACAGAATATATAATAAGCCATTGCTATCTATGGGAAATACTTAAGCATTTCTATTTGTATAGGGGTTTTCCTAAGAATACTTGTAGACAGTCATTTTTTTGTTTGAGCTGTTTTGTCTTTGCAATAGGAAGGCAGACAGCATCCCCATTTGGATTGAGTAATGAAGAATACTGATGCAGGATACGCTCAGGCAAAACTTTGTTTTCACTTTCAAGCCCCTAGCTGCAATCAAGTGGCGACAGATATATCCTTAAAAGCACATGATGCCAGTGGAGTACCCAACACCATGGTAAGGCAGGCTTATAAAGTTTGGGCACACTGTTAAATTTTGACATGAGCACTCTCCCTTCCTACCAAGCATAACTGGAAAGCCGGAAGGGTGTCATCAGGAATGAAGCAGGGGTAAACAGTCATTAGGTCCATCTGGGTGGGAGGATGTGGGGAGAGATTGGTCAGAGGCAGTAGGATTACAAGAGATGATCTAATGCGGGGTTCCCAAGCCTTGTTGAACTTCTGAGCACTTTTGGAGTTTTGAGAACAAGTATCAGAGGCTAGAACAAAATGGGAGGTTCCAAGGCTTTGGTTTCCCTAATGTGTGTTTCTTGCAGACAAAGGCTACTGGGCTGTTCTGAAACATCTCCTGCTTCAATTAGGCGGGGAAAAGTCAGGGCTGGTTTTTTTGTTTGAAGAAGGAGCTGAACACCAAAGAGTAATTATCACGTGGAATTCACTGCCGCAGGAAGTTGTGGTAGCTACAAGCGTAGGCATATGGAGCAGAGTTCCATCAGTGGCTATTAGCCAGAATGTACAGATGGAACACTATGTCTGGCGCAGTGATGCTTTGTATTCTTGTTGCTTGGGGGACCACAGTGGGAGGGCTTCTGGAGTTCTGGCCCTGCTGATGGCCCTCCTGATGGCACCTGTGACACAGAGTGTTGGACTGGATGGGCCACTGGCCTGATTCATCATGGCTTCTCTTATGTTCTTATGTTCACTAGGAAATATGAGGGCAGGTGCCATTTTGACCACAGGAGGAGGTAAGGCTCAATGGGCCAGAGGTCCAGGCACAAAAGGTAGCAGCAAGGCTTCTGTACATAGCTGGCCCAGAGACTGTTCCAAGATGAGGAACATGGAAGCATTGACAGTCTTTGGGGATGGCGTTAACTTGAAAGCCTGTGGGATGCAGTCTCTGGGTGCAAATTCGGTGCTTTGAGTTCAAGCCTGGCTGGTGCCGATAGCAAGCTTTTCTCAGTTTGGTGCTAAGGTTTGCCAAATGTATTCTGATTCCCAGTGAGGAAAACCCATGGTACTCTTCTATTCCTGGCACACAAGTCTTCTCAGTAAACAGTGTTTGTGGATAAGGCAGCTGAACCTCGGCCTGTTTGTTTTAATTGTGCATGCTTCAGAAAGGGTCTCCCTCCAACTCTGAATATATTAAGCTGTAGAGCTGTCTTTTAAATTATTGAAAGCAATCTTTTTTATGGTTTGTGTTATAGTCCTTGAGTAGTTGCCAGCATTGTGAGCAGCAGGGACACGAACATGCTGCTAGAACACCCTGCAGACGGAAGAACTGGCAGCAGAGTGAGTTCTGAACAGTCATGTGGAGAAGAACAAGCAAATGCCTTCATGTTGCCTCAATGTCTTTGTCACTTGGACTTAGATAATATGAGTGGCCTTGGCACAGATCCAGACCCTTCTTCTTCTAGGGTTCATTTTCCAGGTGAAGCGAACTACAGGTGTCACTAGTAGGATTGTGCCTTGCAGCACCTAAAGTAGGCAGCACCATCCCATCTCCTTATGAACATCCCTACGGTTAATGAACCGGATAGGAAGGAGTGCTTGCCAGGTAAGGAGCACTGGATTAGTGGCCTGAAAATCTGGGATTTTGGGCCAGGTGCCAAAAATCTTGTTAGTGTTCTACAGTGGAAAAAAGAAACTCTAGCTTTGAGTGTGCCATTGAATACAGGCCTATCTACATGACTCTTTTCCAGGCTATAGCTTAGCTACAGTTAGTTATAGTTGATGTTTTTCATTTATTTTGGGGGTGTTCCACTGTTTTTGGGAACATCCGGATGCATGCCTGAGTGACAGCTCTTAGCTCATCCTGGCTAAATCACCTTTCCCTTTCATGAGGAGCCATAGCTCAAATCTAGAGCACACAGCCCTTGACATCTCCAATTCAAGGTGTTCATGGACTGGAAAGGCCTTTACCTAGAGACAATGCTAAGGGAGACATAGGTTCAAATTCCCACTTTGTCATGAAGCTTGTTGGAACTTGGGCAAGTCACTCCATCTCAGCCCAACCTAGCTCTCATGGGTTGTTGCAAGGATAAAAGGGAAGCAGGTGGAACCATGTGTGCCTCCTTGAACCCCTTGTAGGAAGGATGGGATAAAAAAAAATGTATAAAATAAATTAAAAAAAGAATGTCCATCACCGATTGGACCAGGTCTGCTGTTGATCCCTGGCCTGCCACTCTGCAGCAGCCAGATGTCACCACTTGTTCTATCTTTGGGGGGTGGCTGAATTGGCCTCCTGTGGATGGCAGCAATGCATGATTCCTTTTGCAGGCCCTCTGCAAGAGAGCAGAAGGAGATACATAGCACCTGCTTCCCACTGTTGTAGCCTGAGTGGCAGTAGGAATGGCTGCCATCTGCCTTGCCGTGAAGAAGGTGAGTGAGCCGAAGAGCAAGTTCCAGGCATCCTTGCTTGCTCATTCATTCAGGGTGGTGGATGTGCCAGTGCCAGTGCCAGTGGCTGCTGAGGGTGGCTGGCTATACTGCTGCTCTCCCACCTGCTTGTCTCCCTTGGGGCAGAGCTCTGGTGGTGGGTTCCTTATGCCTACTCTCTGTAGCTGGGGGGAGAGACAGGAAGAGAGGGAGGGAGGGGGATCAATTTGACCCAGTGCCCATCTGATAGCCCCTTGCTGAGGGCCCCCAAAATCTGGAGCCAACCCTGGGAGTGAATTTCTGCCTTGAATCCTGGATGTCATAAGATCAATGTTGTGTTTTGTTCTCATTTTCCCCCTTTTACAACATGCCCCCCCGCTTTACTTTTACAGTCTATTAGGGAGCCCCACTTTTCATATTACAGTCCCTACAAAGCTAAAGAACTCTGTCCTAGGTCTCAATTTTAAAGCCCACAGGTGGGATCACTGAACATATACAGGGCATTTTTAACAAAAGCTCAGGATTAAATTCATCTCAGCTCATGACAAAACGTTCCCTCCTTCCCAATGGGGAAATGGCAAAACTCCATTAGTGACTCTGTTGTACCCGCTTTTCTCTGTAGAAACACTTTCTTCCCTTGCATTTGAATTAAAGCAGACTTTCTCCTTCTCCTGTTCCCCTCAGGACTGTTTTTTTTTAAAAAAGTAATTAATTTTACACACTTCAAACACGCCACACAACAGTAGACAAACAGCAGATTAAAAAAAAAAAAGACCTGCCGTATGTGCCTAAGATACCAAATTTGGGAATACCTCCACTGCTGCTAAGAACTTTTCATCTTCAAAGGACTGCATAAAACACTGGCTCTTTTAATTTTCCAAACACTGTAGAAGCTAATTAATTTTCACAGTCCTCAACTGAGGATGATTATTAGCTCCATTTTGCAGAGGGGGAAACTGAGGTAAATAATAACATCTGTGACCTGAGATCAGAATGAAGGAATATTTATGTCTCACCTAAGAGCTTAAATGACTACTTCCTGCACCTGCTGAGGGCAAATTCAGGGGAACTAAAAGTCTATCTGAATAACAGATGGCGAGAATACTAGTCAAAAGAAACAAAGCAGCAAAAAAGTTGCTGATTGTCATAAGTCCCAGATGGACTACTTAATGGGTGCATTCAGATGGGGCATTTACAACGGTATAGGTGCCGGTTGGAATCGGTGTACTTACCGGCGTTCACACGTAGAACAGCTGCCCCCAAGTGGTGGTATCCCCAAGTGGTGGTATCCTGAGTGCTCCGGTTGTAACCGATTTACCCCCCCCCCGTCTGATCGCTCTCCACCGGTGTCTAGCCACTTCCGTTCGGAAGCCCGAGGCGTCCGCTTTTTGCCCGCCATTGTTTTTGTTAGGTTGGCGATATGTGCTTGGGCGAAACTTCGCCCCGGTGTTTGTTTTTTAAAAAAGAAAAAGGTCCTTAATTTAAGGTTTTAGAGGAGTCCAGGACCTCAGGAAGGCCAGTTTGCTCTTTAAACTTTAAAGGTAAGTCCTCTCTTCAGGGCATGCTTTTCTGGACGGGGTGCTTTGCGCATGCGCGAAGATCGCCATTCTGTGGATGGCTGCCTATGCACATGCACAAACTGAGTTTAAAAAAACAAACAAACCGCCGACGCCCGCTGAGTGAGAACGGGCATACAGCGATGGGCTCCGCAGACAGGAGGTAAGTGTGATCACGTATTCTCGCTTCTGAGGCAGCCATCTCCATCTCCATTGCACTATCTTCTCATTGTCCCCCCACATTCCCCCATGCCCTCCGTTCCTCCTTGATCCCCATTACTTGCCAGCTATCCCTATGGCTGTTCCTTTCTTTGTTTATAACATTTATCTGTCACCTCTTCAGAGAACCTGCTAGAGGTGGCTCACAAAAGCAAAAGTGTGTATGTGTGTGTGTGTGGGGGGGACCATGTCTCAGAGGCAGAGCATCTGCTTGGCATGCAGAAGGTCCCAGGTCCAACTCCCAGTATATCTAGGATCAGGTAGTGGGTGATATGATACTGGAGAACTGCTGCCAGTCTGAGAAGATAATACTGATTTTGATGGACCGATGGTCTGATTCAGTATGAGGCTACGTGTATTCATGTGTGTTCAAAACATTATAAAATCATAAAATAGCATAAAATCATTAAAATTAATAAAACTAGCCAGAGCATAAGAACAGCACAAGTCATCTAGCAGCCTAAAATAACCTTGTAAAATAGTCCTAAGGCTAAAGAAGATCATAAAAGCAATTTTAAACACTCAAACTGTTTAATTAAAAGCCTGGGTAAAAATAAATATTCTGGCCTGGTGCCTAAAAGATACTAGGGTAATCATTAGGTGAGCCTCAAGGGGAAGGGCCTTCCACAGGTGGGGTGCCATTTATGAAAAAACCATCTCACCTCTAAAGGTGGGGGCACAGACAGTGGGGCTGGGCCGGATAGTTCCGGAGGAGGTGACGCTTCAGGTACCCTGGCTCCCAGCCATTTGCCGCTTCAAAAGTGAGACCCAGCACTTAGAATTTTGCCTGGGATCAGATGGGCCAGCTCTTGAATTATTCACGAGGGCTTTTTAAACACAGGGAATAGGCTTGTATGGTAACAAAATGGCTCAGACAGATAACTTGGATAATGGGTTGGAACTGTGGACTGTACCGGCGGTGGTGGAAAGTACCGTCAAGTCCCAGACAACTTATGGTGACCCCCGTAGGGTTTTCTAAGCAAGAGATATTCAGAGGTGGTTTGCTATTGCCTGCCTCTGCATAGGAACTCTGGACTTAGGGATGCCAGTCTCCAGGTGGGGCCTGGAGATCTCCTGGAATTACAGTGCCTCTCCAGACTACAGAAATCAGTTCCTCTGGAGAAAATAGATGCTCTATGGCATTGTACCCCACTGAGGTCCCTGTCCTCCCCAGGCTCCACCCCCGAATCTCCAGGAGTTTTCCAACCTGGATCTGGCAACCTTACTCCCCATCCTCTGCCTGGCAACCCTACCTGGACTTCCTTGGTGGTTTCCTATTCAAGTACTAACCATGGGGCAACCCTGGTTAGCTTCTGAGAACTGAAGAGATTGGGCTAGCCTAGGCTATCTAGGTCAGGGATGTCTTATGTTAGTGATATATCTGATAGTGACATATGGCCCCCCCTCTGTGGGTCCTTAAATCCATGGATCAGGACCATAATGATACTAAACATATTTTTTTCTGCCAACTTGGGGTTTAAATGCCCACAAATTAAAAAAAATATGTTGTCTGTGCATGCCCAGAAAACATAGTAAACACTTGAACGGGTGGTGGCCACCGCCACTTCAAAAGTTAACTCTGGGCCCTACTGCCAAGGCAGAGGATGCCAGGAGCAGCTATGGGCCCAACCGCCGTGCAGTGGAGGCTCCAGGAGCCGCTTGGGGTCTGGCTGCTACTGCAGCGGACACTGGAAGAGGCTCCAGGCCTGGCCGCACCAGTGGAGCACCCAGGAGAGCCACGCCAGGACCCACTCTGGGCTCAGAGTGTCTCCCAGATAACCACTCTGTCACTGCAGGTGGGTGGTGGGGCCTGGAATTGCGATGGGGGACGGAAGATGGGATTTCTCCCCTTCTGAGTCTTGCGGGCCTCCCACTTGTATATCTCTAGTTATCTCTCTGCCATGACCAGTATTTAGTGGCTGAAGGGCTTTACTGTGTTTGGCTGCAGGTATAGAGCCGACAACAAGCTGCAAGGGGGCCACTCTGATTTGGCGAGGTGCTGGAGCTCAATGGTAGAGTGTCTGCGTTGCATCCCAAAATTCCCAGTTTTGATCCCTGCCATCTCCAGTAAAAAGGCTTGGGTGGTGAGTGATGCGAAAAAGCTCTGCCTGAAAGCTCAGGGAGCTGCTGTCAGTCAGAGCAGACATCACTTACTCTGATAGACCAATTCTCAGACTTGGTATAAGGCATCTGCCATGTGAGTTTGGTCTACTACCTTCCCTAAGCCTCCATGCTAGTTGGCACCTGGTTTTTCATTGATCTTCTTGAAAACAATAAAATATTAAATAACTTGACATTATATTACTAATGCAGTGATCTTTGATGCTCGTGCCAAGTCCAGGTAGTACCTGGGACAAGTGCCCTTGTTAAACCCCCCCCCATTACTGCTTTTGCAGGATGTGGCTGCTGCCAGAAGGGCAATTTGTCAATGGTCTGTTGAGCAGCAGTAAAGGACAGGCTATATTGTAAACCATTGGTTCTTAAACTTTGTAATCCTGGATGTTCTGTTGTAGCTTCATAACTGAGCCCCACCGCAAATGACTAACAGTGAAATCTTAAGAGATACCTTAGGGAGTAGAACAAAGTTCTCCTTTCTGATACATGAAAGCGTATACCTTGAATCAAACTTTATTGGTCTTCAAGGTGCCACTGGACTCAAACTTTGTTCTACTGCTTCAGACCAACACGGCTACCCACCTGGATCTACCTTAGGTTGTAGTGAGTTAGATGTTTCTAAACCCGTTGATTTCAGCAGGCTTAGAACAGTGTAACTCTGTTTAGGATTGCACTGTAAATATCTTGTTGAGTGTTTCACTTTGAAGGACAGCTAATAAAAGGGTTAAACAGCTAATGAAATCTCTTTATAACATCCTTGGGTAACACATTAATGTAAAAGCCTGATAGCTTCCTGTATTCCCATGTCTCTTTACATCCTTATCAGGACTTTTTAATTCCTTCTTTAAAACCTCTTTAATTTATACCATCCCAGCAGGATATCAAAAGTCTTCTGAGTTTAACCTGCTACCCCTGTATATCATTGCCTGTGGTTATCCACCCCCCCACTCCAATTGCAGACACCATGCTCCCTGAGTAATAAACATTCTCATTTAAGTTGTCCAAGAGGACTATGTTAGCTCTTTGTTCCATTTTCACTATATAGCCTCAGAATCCCCCTTGGTTTATCACCATTTTGATAGTTGCTGTAGTATTCCCTGTGCTTACCATACACTGTACTATATAATCTAGCCAAAGTTCACCCTCTTCACAATATTTTAATTGTACTTCATGGAAACCAGGTTTGATTTGCCTTGCGACAAGCTCCAGAAAGTTCTTCATGTCACTTTCCAGCTAACCCTTGTTTTGTACTTTATGATTTATTATTGAAATATGTAATGATCGTCACCATTCAACATCAGAAGCTTCCATGTCATTCTACAAAGCCCCATAACTGAAAGGGACAAAGTCCCTCTGTCTAAGGAGCTTGCAGTCCAAGGGGAATGAACAACAGAGAAGGGCTAGAGCAGGCAGGGGCAACAAGGAGGTCAGGTTCATTTTGACTGGGGTAAGCCCTCTGGCTTAGGACAAAGCTTTTGTGAGAAATATGGGCTTTACGGAACATTTTGAAGAGTGGGGGTGTTTTTCTGCATCCCACGTGTATTCCTAATAGACAAGCTCCTGTTGTGAGTAAAAACAGAGTGCACTAACATAGGCTAACACAAGGATTAAATGGCATTAAAATGATTTACTATGAAGAGCAACTAAAAGATCTTGTACAGCCGTCTCAGACTCGTTTGAGGATTAGCTAAGCTCATGTGATCTTAGGGTAAGTCTGCAAATGACCAATTCCTTAACACTACTAAATAGAAGGAAATGTCTCTAAATAATATATTCTATCACTACATGAGAATCACAGGCTCTTAAGGGATATTTGCAAGCGGTACTTAAAATACCATGTTTATTGCCTTATATTGCTTTGAAATCCACACTTTTCTGAGCTGCGGGAAAATTCCAGGAGCAGCTTTATGGTGTCCATGTTAGGAAAGAATAATAGAGACAAAGGCCATTTCTACAGGGCTTATCCATCCTGAGTTCAGTGCTTTTAGGAAGTAGATCCCCCCCCTCCCCGCTTCCCCACAGAATACTCCTGGTGTATTCCTGCACCTCCAGGGGGTTGCCTGGCTTTCCTCTGATCTTTCTCAAACCTACTTGGCTTGAGTAGCCAGGTCCAGGTTGGGAAATACCTGGGTATTTTGAGGATGGAGGCTGAGGAGGGTGGGGTTTGGGAGGGGAGGGACCTCAGTGGGGTAGAATGCCATAGAGGACATCCTCCAAAGTCGGCATTTTCTCCAGGTGAATCAATCTCTGTTGCCCAGAGATCAGTTGTAATAGCGAGAGATCTCCAGCCACTACCTGGAAGTTGGCAACCCTACGCTTGGCTCTGAAGTTTTGGAAAGACTGCCTTAAAGCCCAGAAGGCTGCTGTGTGGGTGGAGAAATGAGGATTTTTCTGACCACATGGCAACCACTTTTCCTCCCTGCGGCTCCTTTCTGCCTCCGGGGGGGGGGGGGGCTTTTTAATTTTAAAAAAACCCGGCACTAGAATATACGGTAGTAACAAGAGGTGTAGTAGATTCTCTGAATTCTCAGCTTTTATATTAAAAAGTAAGCCCCTGGCTCCTTCCCTTGTGGAGACATAAGGAAAAAGGCATCTTTGCAAGAGGTGGGGCTAGTCACTTTTTAAAAATGACAGCTGGGAATTCAGAGAGCTTGTTACAAATATAGTAGCACCAGTCCAATGATATAATGATATTCTCGTGACAATTTTTAAAAAATTGCAAAAGCCCTGGTTGCTGAGGGGTGTGTGTGGCCACCTGGGGAATTAGGGCAGGGAAAGTGTGGAAAATCCTACTGTGTGGAAGCTCCATTGATGCTGCACTTTATCTACAGCCACACCAACAAAAGGGGAATCTCCAAATCCCATCCCCATGTAGGAGCCACCATGGTGTTTTTCATAATAAATGGTTGAGTAGATGATGGGAAGGAAGCAAGCACATAGGCAGTGTGACTTTTAAAGAAGTGTCAACTCAAGGCCCAAACATCCTAGAAGTCACTTCTGCCAACTTTCAGCAGCGTTCTCCAGCCACCTCCACATTCAACACGGTCTTCTGTCTTTCTGCCTAACTCGGTCACAAATCCACCTATTTCACCCCTATTTCAGCCCCACGAGGAGATGTTAAACCATTTCCTACTAAATGAGGCCATTAATCAGGGCCTTATAGTCCTTCAAGTGCTCTGTGTGTGTGTGGTATAGGAAATAGCAAGAGTCCAGTAGCTCCTTAAAGACTGACAAAATTTGTGGCAGGGTGTGAGTTTTGTGAGGCACTGCTCACTTCTTTGGAAGCTCATACCCTGCCACATATTTTGTTAGTCTTTAAGGTGCTACTGGACTCTTGCCCTTTTCTACTGCTACAGACAAACATGGCTACCCGGCTTGTGTGTGGCGTGACAGCTTTGTGTGAGTGTGAGTGTGTGCATGACCAAGGACCTATATGCTTACAAGCATCATGGCCAGGGCTCTTTTTGTAGAAAAAGCCCAGCAGGAACTCATTAGCATATTAGGCCACACCCCTGACATCACAGCTCATTAGCATATTAGGCCACACCCCATGTTACCAGAAGTGTGGTCATCCAGCCACACCCACCTTTTGCTTTTTATTCTGTATAAACTCTAACCTCATTTGCTTTGATGCTGGAACTAATGGGATGAGGACTATGCAATAAGACACCCCCAAAACTAAATGGAAAATGTTCTAAATGAGCATGGAGCTTTGAAGTCTTGTATCTACCACTCTTAAGATGCAAGAGAACTGGAATGGAAGTACTTTATACTCTAATGGCACAAAGGCAAGAAAGATGTACGGAGTATTTTCTAAAGGACCATTCACAAACTTGCATTAAAAGAAGACAAACTAAAATAATTGCCAACAGTATCAGCAAAGAATTACAGTGGAAGAATAAACTGCATCCAAAATCGATGTTGTGTGTGAGGATACCAGAGTTAAAGTAAAGGTAAAGGATCCCTTGCTCGAAAGCCAGTCGAGTCCGACTCTAGGGTTGCGGTGCTCATCTCCGTTTCAAAGCCGAAGAGCCAGCGCTGTCCGAAGACGTTTCCGTGGTCATGTGGCCGGCATGACTAAACACCAAGGCGCACGGAACGCTGTTACCTTCCCACCGAAGTGGTACTTATTTATCTACTTGCAATTTCTTGCTTTCGAACTGCTAAGTTGGCAGGAGCTGGGGCCAGAGACGGGAGCTCACTCCGTCATGCGGCAACTCGGGTCTCGAACTGCTGAACTACTGACCTTCCACAGCCTGCAGTTCAGCGTCTTAACCACTTGAGCCACCGCAGCTCCTGAGTTACCAGATTAAAATATCAGAAAAAAGAGCTACTGCATATCTGCTATGGAAATAATACATTGTAATATTTGACAGTACTATGGTGTTCTGAAATAAGGGATGTCTAGCAACTTGATTACTCTTGCTGAACAGAGTGGCATGCAGATGCAATCCCAAATATGCTTACTTGGAAGTACCCCATATTTAACTCAGTGGAACCCTGAAAATCTATGCATAAAACCAAGCTGTACGTACTTCTTGTACATTAGCAATGAATGCTTGATTAGGTAAGGGAGAGAGGTAAAGATACCCAGGGGTCATCTCCATGAAAGAGCATTTTTAAGCAATGGACAGTGTGTTCTATATATTGGTCATCCCCAAGTCCCTTTTCTGTTCCAGAACTTTTGGTGGTAGTGGAAAGTGCCGTCAAGTCACAGCTGACTTACGGCGACCCATTAGGGTTTTCAAGGCAAGGGATGTTCAGAGGTGGTTTGCCATTGCCTGCCCCAGCATCACGACCTTGGTATTTCTTGGAGGTCTCCCATCCAAATACTAGCCAGAGCCAGCCCTACTTAGCTTCTGAGATCTGACAAGATTGGGTATCCTGAACTATCCAAGTTAGGAGGACTCTTACGACATGCAAAATAATAACAAAAAAAGTGATTGTGAGTACATACAAAGTGTCTGCCACTATTGTACAATCAGTTTAATGGAAATCTGGAATCTGAGGGCAGGACTGCCATATAAGAGGGTGTGCTTTCCTGTCTCCACAATTCCTCCAGTTGAGCTCCATTCAACATGAATTATTACCAAGTAAACATGCATTTCTTCAGCTAGTAGGATATCAAGAGCAGAGTTTGGAGGGATTTACTCCCAGATAATCATGTGCAGGATTACAGCCTTTGAGGAGAGCAGAGAAAAGACACCCCCCCCCAAGCTGATTGGTCTAATGCAAACAGCATTTCCTCATAAACACTAACTCAGCTTAGAGGGAACACTGCAGAAGAAGGAAGGAAGGAAGGAAGGAAGGAAGGAAGGAAGGAAGGAAGGAAGGAGAGGGGGTGGAATGAATGAAGGAAAGGGGGTGAAAAGGAGGAAGGAAAGAGAGGGGGTGGAAAGAAGGAAGGAAGGGGTGGAATGAAGGAAGGAAAGAAAGAAAGAGAGGGGGTGGAAAGAAGGAAGGAAAGAGGGGGTGGAAAGGAGGAAGGAAGGAAAGAAAGAGAGGGGGTGGAAAGGAGGAAGGAAGGACTGAAAATAAATCAGCCTGTATCATAATGCCCCTGTATAAATCGATGGTATGTCCTCATTTGGAGTACTGTGTACAGTTCTGGTCAACACACCTCAAAAAGGATATTACAGCATTGGGAAAAGTGCAGAAAAGGGCAACTAGAATGATAAAAGGGTTGGAACACTTTCCTTATGAAGAAAGGTTAAAGCACTTGGGGCTCTTTAGCTTGGAGAAACTATGGCTGAGGGATTACATGATCGAGGTTTATAAGATTGTGCATGGGATAGAGCAGGTCGAGAAAGAAGTACTTTTCTCCCTTTCTCACAATACAAGAACTCATGGGCACTCCATGAAATTACTGAGTGGTCGGGTTAGGACAGATAAAAGGAAGTACTTCTTCACCCAAAGAGTGATTAACACATGGAATTCACTGCCACAGGAGGTGGTGGTGGCTACAAGCATGGACAGCTTCAAGAGGGAACTGGATAAACATATGGAGCAGAGGTCCATCAGTGGCTATTAGCCACAAGGTATAGATAGGAATTCACAGGCTGGGGCAGGTGATGCACTGTATTCTTGGTGCTTGGGGGGGGGCAACAGTGGGAGGGCTTCGAGTGTCCTGGCCCCACTGCTGGACCTCCTGATGGCACCTGGTATTTTTGGCCACTGTGTGACAGAGTGTTGGACTAGATGGGCCATTGGCCTGATTCAACATTGGCTTCTCTTATGTTCTTATGTTCTTAAGGAAAGAAAGAAAGAAAGGGGGTGGAAAAGAAAAGAGGGGGTGGAGTGGAGAGAAGAGGAGAGACAGGATAGGAACTGGAGGGTGTGAAAAAACTTTTTTATCTGTGAGGAGGGAAGGCTGAGATGACGGGGGTATCAGCGTTGGCATGGCAGAGACTCACCTGCTGCTTCCCCCCCCCGATGAAGAGGTGGCGGCAGCAGCAGGAGACCCGACGGGAGGAGTGTCCTCCCAGTCGTCCAGCATCCTGGCTCACACAGCGGCCGGCCAGGCGCCCTGGAGGGCCAAGAGGCCACAGAGAGCCCCGGGCTGGGCCTTTTCTCGATGTTGCCCAGCAGAGCAGATGTTGTCAAGAAGGGTCCAACACGTCTGACACACAGAGGACGGTCACCAAAGTGGGGGCAAACAGACTTAATAAGTAGACCAGATCTAGGGGTTTCTTCCGGGGCTTCACATGCTGCTCCCTTGAAAGGAGCCTTGCTGGGGTCTGAACTCAGCGGAAGCACCCAGTCGGCCAGGAGGGAAGCCACCACCGGCGAGGCACTGAAAAGGCCAGCAGCTCTTCTCTACCAGGCCTGGCTGTTACATGGCGGCAGGCCTGGCGGGGCCTCAGCTGGTGCCTCCTGGATGCCGGGCACTCCCAGGGGGGAGGCTGCTGCGGCCAGAGGGCAGAGTCCTTTCCTCCAGCCAGAAATCTGCTGCGCCCCCGCCCTGACGACGGAAAGAAAGAGAGGGTGAAAAGGAGGAAAGAAGGAAAGAAAGAGAGGTGGCGGAAAAGAAGAGAGGAGGTGGAGTGGAGAGAAAGAGGAGAGACAGAAATAGGAACAGTCTTAAATCTATGTGCTGCCCCAGTGACCGCTTTGCAGCTTCCTTGCTGTTCCCGCCTTTGAGCAAGGAAAGAGTCTGAGCTGAGAAGGAGATGGTGGCAGCTCATTGCTCCCACCAAATGCTCAGAGGACTCAAACAGGGCGAGGGGGGCAGCTCCCCAAACTCTGGCTCTGAGCAGCTTCTCTCTCCGGTCACTGGCTGAGCTCTTCATCCTGCGAGAGAGGCTGTTGCCTGCATGTCCAACAAGCTGCCCTCAGCCAGCCATATGCCAAGCAGGGGCGCACGCGCTGGGGAGGAAAAAGCTGAAGCAGCTCAAAGAGGCGAGCGCCGGGCTGGTGGGGAAAAGTGCCACCAGCAGAGGAGTCCTCCTCTGCACATCTGAGACCTGGAATGCGCAAATGCAAGATTCGAAAGTGGCGGTGCCTGCTGGGAGCAGGTGCCAGGAAGCCCCGCCCCCTCCTGCCAGTCTTTCATCAGCTGCCAAAACCAATCAGAAGAAGGGGTCAGGTTGAGGAACTGGGGGGGGAGAAGGAAGAAAGTGAAGCTGAGGACTGGTAGAAGAAGGCCAGGTCATCCTGGACTCATCTGCGCACATTTGCTCGGGTGAGTTCCGCGCTCCTCTGAGGTCCGCGGGCAGGTTGGAGCGGGCTCGGAAGCCAGCCAGAACACTCTTCCGGGGTGTTCCGCCCCCAAAATAGCCCTGATTATGGCTATCTTTCAGTGATGTTGTCTGTTTATGTATGGTAGCTGGCCAGCCATTCTGTTAATCTACTGATAATGCAATAATTGTTTCCCAATGCATACAGGCATGTATGGCAGGCAGTTCTTAACTTATGGATACAACAAACAAAGCAGAACACACCATATGTGGGCAGCTGTATGTGCATCTGCACCCTCACTTACATGAAACGAGAAGAGTAGCCAGAGGCCGGTAAATCCTCTGGAAGTGTCATGGTTATTTCCTATGATGTGTGCCAGTTTTAAATCAGAAGAACAGTGGGAATGTTGTATAGAAATCTTTCTGCCTTGTGCCATTTTCCAATATAGTGATGTTAACTCAGACTGACTGTGTTCCCAATTTTGGGACAGCTATCCATCACTCAGGGGCTCCCTACATCAAACTGATGCTTCCTTTTCAAACTATAGTAGTAGTATGTGGCAGGACAGAGAAGAGCAAGAGAGGGCACCAAAAGGAAAACAGTTTCACCACTTGATTCCTGACCCTAACAGTCAATTTGCAACCATCAAAAAGATGGACTGAATTATTATAGGGGTTAGCTCTGATCTTTCTCCTTGCTTAGGGAACAAAAAAAGATAAATGCAAGACCAACTTTAGACTAGAAGAAATTCCCCCTAAGGAATTTCCCTTTAACTTAAGTGGCTCTCCCTCCGACAGAGTCACTTAAAAGCTACAAACCTCACTCAGAGGAAAGGTGGGGAACATTCTCTGGATCCTCACAGACTTTCAGTATGAAATTGGGGAAACAGGACAGGCTTCTGTGGTTTCCCCACTGCTGCTGCAGTTGCTGATACAGCACAGTGGAAATGCGGCTTCCCCACAGTCCCTGGGCAGAGGTCACTCCCCCCCCCCCCCCCCCCTCAGCTACTGGGGCTTTTTCCGTTTTTTTAAAATCAGCAGTTGGATATCATTGTGTTGATATACATTATATTATATTGATATAATGTTAAAATAATATATGTAATAGATGCTCTGAATTCTGAGCTTTCGTTTGTAAAAAAGTGATCTCTAGTTTCTTTTGTTGCAGAGATGTAAGGGGAAAGGCATATCTCTGCAACAAAAGAGGACAGAGACTTAACTTTTATTGTTAAACAAAAGCTCAGAATTTAGAGAACCTTAGAGACTGATTGTTATAATGTTATATCAATATAATGATATTCAATTGCTGATTAAAAAGAAAACAGAAAACAGAAAATGTCTCCCGAGGGTGGGGGGAGGAAATGGCTACAGAACAGAGTCAGAGAAGATGGCTGCCATGTGGGCAGGAAAGTCTGAACTTTCCCATCCACACAGCAATCATCCAGGTTTTACTGCCATTTTTCTCAAAATTTCACAGCAAAGAAGGTTTGAGAGAGTTTGGAGAAAAGTCAGGGAAACCCTGGGAGGTACACTAGTCTACTGCAATGCTGTGAAGAAGTAGGAAAAACCTTTACTGCCCAACAGCATTGAAAACAGGGCAAATAACTTGCGTGGAAATGAGCTGGAATGAACTGGATTTGATGAGGAGAACTAACTTCTTTCCGCAATTTCTTCATCATCACTCCAGTATTATTAAAAAACTGGCACTGTAATAATGATGGTGCTTGCATCCGACAGAGAGAAGCCGTGTTGCAATGAAGAAGAGCAATGTGTGTGCACAGAAAGAAAGTGCCTGATGGAGTGAAAAATGCTATCAAAATGTATCGTTTAATTTATGGCTTTAAAATCCATTAACACCAAAGTGTTTAGATCTGCATCTTTTTTTTTTATCCTTGACCTAACTGAATAGGATAATGATGTATATGCTAGTGTGGAATTAATATGAATGATATTGGGCAGAGTTTTTTAAATTAAAGTCAATCGTCTGCTAAAGAATGGCTGCAGCTCCTTAAGGATGAGGCCTCTGATGTTATAATAGAAGTGTGAAAAGCAAACCAGTCAAGTTGTGTGTATATCAGTGGTTGCTATTTCATTGCAAAGGCCGAAGCAGTCCCGAGGCTGAACATGAATGACTCGGGCTGATTTCGTACTAGAGCTGCCTCGATGTTGCGCCGCCATTTACCCCGATACTATTGGTCAATTTCACACCCGAAGCTGCGGGGCTGCATTTTGACTCGCGGCTTTGCCCGATTTCCCCTGCAGTTTTGTAATCTTGTTTTTTGAGGATCACGAAGCTGCGGAGGAAATCGGGCGAAGCCGCGGTGCAAATGCAGCCCCGCAGCTTCGGGTGTGAAATTGACCAATAGTATTGAGGCAAACGGTGGCGCAACATCGAGGCAGCTCTAGTGCGAAATCAGCCCAAGTCTCAGGAGCTACATACAAAAAAAAAATATGGCTCTTTCTCTAAGAATCATGTATCCCAAGGGCTGAACTCCAGGTGCCTGCCTGTTTCTGTTCCATATAGTTTTGCCTGTTCCTTAAGATCTTCATCAAAGGCTTTATTCCAGGTGTCCCCCACACCTGAATAGAGGCAGATGGTTACTCAGGACAGGCAGGGACTTCTCAGTACTGGCACCATCATTATGGAACACTCTTCCTTGGAAGTTCTAGCTGGTATAATTTCTGTTATTGTTCTGATACATGGCAAAAATATTTTTATTTTAGTTGTCTATTGTTTAACTTGATTTCAGAGGCTACGTGTTGGTCTGCAGTTGGACAGTCGAGTCCAGGAGCACCTTAGAGACCAACAAGATTTTGGGGGTGTTAAGTCGCTCGCTCAACAAAGTAGTTGGAGAGTGATTCAGCAAGAATACAGCTTTATTCTTCAACTCGAACACAACTCCAACACGGATCAACATCTGATAGCCAGAACAGCCTTTACATTGCAGCTGTCCTGCTTTTAAACATTCCCGGCTAATGTAGCCACACCCACTGTACAAATATCAACCTATGAGGTTGCAGAGATAAGGTCCAATCACATTAGTTCCCGCTCAGGGAGCTTGCTTGAAGTGATTGGCTTGTTACTTCCTGGGCTAGCAATACTATTGGATGGATTTGGATCCTAGCCCAGGACGAAGCTTAACATTACAGTTCAGTTAGATGTTTCACAACATGTCATGCATTCAAGGCAGCTTTGAATACACTACAGGGGGCATAAGGTTTTATGAGTCAAGGCTCCTTTCATCAGAGACCTCAAATCTAGCTATCGGTCAGCTTGGATTCTGCTAGATAGTTATTGCTGCCATATGATGTGAATATGATGTTGATAGATTTTTAACAACTTGAGGTCTTTTTATTGCACTGTAATATGCCGCAATTCATATGTTTATTATTCTGTTGCTCTTTTTGATGACTGTAATATGGGGCTGATATTTTTTAATGTTGTTTTAGTGTATTCCTTTATGGATGTTAGATGTCTTGGGCGCTCTGTTGGAAAGTGGGGTAATTTTTTAAAATTAATAATTAAGCACGGGTGTCTGTCTTTGGCTCTCCAGACATGTCATTTACGTGTAAAAAGCAGCTGCATGGGAGCCTTATAAAGATCAGAACTGTAGCCTTGGAGAAGGAGGGGGTTAATTCCCTGTGCAATACCTACAATCAGAAATGCCCCCTTGGGCTCTTTTAAAGCCTTTATAGGGGGAAAAAGCACTGTGCCTGTCATGCTCCCCTCTTGGGCTTAAAGCAGCTGAGAGAGGGCCTCATATAAGATTGGGAAACTATACAGGATGAAGAAGGGACATTTAAATGCTTCTTCCACAGTACCATGGCCTCAAAATACCTCCCCTCTCAGGGCTATTTTTTTTTTTTGTATTTAAATTACAAGGATCCTGAATGTCACATACAGTTTGGCCTTCAGTATGAGACAAAAGTCAGCAGGATCCTTAGACAATTTTGTTTGGATCCAACCCAGTGTTTACCCTGCCTTGCTCTATTGTTTCATTCTCTCAATGATACTGAGGCCTAATATTCCAGGGGTCACCATGATTTTGAGACATTCTTTCCCCCCCACTGTGTCTTTAAAAGCTTTTGCTGGTGATCACACTATTGTGTTAAATAGAGAATCACAGAGTTAGCTTGAGTGACAAAGAACTGGGGATAAGTTCTATTTAAGAACACAACGAAACAAAGACAATGGCCACAATGACAGTGCTGTATTTATCTAGTTGCTCTGGGAAAAAAGAGCTGTCTGTAATGAGAGCATGCCTACCGTTGTTGCTGATGGACGCCTTAGAAACTGGTCACTTGTTTCTCTTTAATTTGGCTTTAACAACTCAGCCTCGGAGAATGCTTCATCTTTATTGCCTGTAATAAACAGGTCTTATTATGGCATTTATTTCCCCCTCCAAAAAGCACTCTGTGCTGCAGACTTGTGAAAAATTAGGAGCGATTAATATGCTGCAATTGACCACATCTAATGGGAGTGTTCTATATAAGCAGCGTAATGAAGACAATAAGTGCACAGCAGCCGGCAACTTCTGTGAATCGGGAATTCCCCCCCCCCCGTTTCCCTGTGGTCACTGCTTATGAAAGTTGCTACCATGGGTATTGTGTGAGTTCCCACCTGCACTGTTCACTTCTGTTAGCCATTAAATGTGCAAATAAATGGCCAATTATGTCCCTTATCCATTCACTTGCTCTCTTTCATCAGTAGAGGTGCTGAAGATCACTTGATAGTTCTTTGAAAGGCTTTTTATACCTACACAGATGCACTGTGGACATTTCTATAGGACCACAGGAGTGCATTTCAGACTGACCCAGGTTGTAGTCACATACTGATAGCACCAGGCAGCTATTAATATACACTACTCTGTTGTGTGATGAATTTTCTGTGGTTGACCCAAATCCATACCCATCTACTGAGATGCCAATGACACCATTATAGTATTGTATCGTGGTATTATATTACTGCATACTTTCGAACTGCCACGACCAGGGGTCTTGTCGTAGAAAAAGAGCTGCCGGAGCTCATTAGCATAACTCATTAGCATAACTCATTAGCATATGCCACGCCCCCTGACATCACCGGAAGTGACAGAAGGCCACACCCCCTGACATCACCGGAAGTGTGTCAGAAGGCCACACACCCTGACATCACCGGAAGTGTGTCAGAAGGCCACACCCACCACTCAGGCTCCACCCCAAAATTCTCCAAGGTATTCCCAACTCAGAGCTAGGGAGCCTATCTGATGGCACACACAAGCAAACCACCCATGTCAGATAAAGAGGGAGGATACCAGGTCAATACATTTTTATTCTCCTTGGCATTGATGGCTGAGGTGATTTAGTGTTCCTTTTCTGTTTGACCGGCAGCCTTCCTCCCTGTTATAGACTGCCATTTAGTGTTATTTTTGTCAGCCACAACAAGGTCACTTTCAGGGAGGAAAAGCAGGTTATCCATTTTTAAATAAATAATGTTGAGCCCATCCAGTCCAACACCCTGTGTCACACATCAGCCCAAAACACCAAGTGCCCTCAGGAGGTCCGCCAGCAGGGCCAAAACTCCAGGAGCCCTCCCACTCTTGCCCCCCAAGCACCAAGAATGCATAGCAGCACTGCCCCAGACAAAAGAACATAAGAGAAGCCAATGTTGGATCAGGCCAGTGGCCCATCCAGTCCAACACCCTGTGTCACACATCAGCCCAAAACACCAGGTGCCCTCAGGAGGTCCGCCAGCAGGGCCAAAACTCCAGGAGCCCTCCCACTCTTGCCCCCCAAGCACCAAGAATGCATAGCAGCACTGCCCCAGACAAAAGAACATAAGAGAAGCCAATGTTGGATCAGGCCAGTGGCCCATCCAGTCCAACACCCTGTGTCACACATCAGCCCAAAACACCAGGTGCCCTCAGGAGGTCCGCCAGCAGGGCCAAAACTCCAGGAGCCCTCCCACTCTTGCCCCCCAAGCACCAAGAATGCATAGCAGCACTGCCCCAGACAAAAGAACATAAGAGAAGCCAATGTTGGATCAGGCCAGTGGCCCATCCAGTCCAACACCCTGTGTCACACATCAGCCCAAAACACCAGGTGCCCTCAGGAGGTCCGCCAGCAGGGCCAAAACTCCAGGAGCCCTCCCACTCTTGCCCCCCAAGCACCAAGAATGCATAGCAGCACTGCCCCAGACAAAAGAACATAAGAGAAGCCAATGTTGGATCAGGCCAGTGGCCCATCCAGTCCAACACCCTGTGTCACACATCAGCCCAAAACACCAGGTGCCCTCAGGAGGTCCGCCAGCAGGGCCAAAACTCCAGGAGCCCTCCCACTCTTGCCCCCCAAGCACCAAGAATGCATAGCAGCACTGCCCCAGACAAAAGAACATAAGAGAAGCCAATGTTGGATCAGGCCAGTGGCCCATCCAGTCCAACACCCTGTGTCACACATCAGCCCAAAACACCAGGTGCCCTCAGGAGGTCCGCCAGCAGGGCCAAAACTCCAGGAGCCCTCCCACTCTTGCCCCCCAAGCACCAAGAATGCATAGCAGCACTGCCCCAGACAAAAGAACATAAGAGAAGCCAATGTTGGATCAGGCCAGTGGCCCATCCAGTCCAACACCCTGTGTCACACATCAGCCCAAAACACCAGGTGCCCTCAGGAGGTCCGCCAGCAGGGCCAAAACTCCAGGAGCCCTCCCACTCTTGCCCCCCAAGCACCAAGAATGCATAGCAGCACTGCCCCAGACAAAAGAACATAAGAGAAGCCAATGTTGGATCAGGCCAGTGGCCCATCCAGTCCAACACCCTGTGTCACACATCAGCCCAAAACACCAGGTGCCCTCAGGAGGTCCGCCAGCAGGGCCAAAACTCCAGGAGCCCTCCCACTCTTGCCCCCCAAGCACCAAGAATGCATAGCAGCACTGCCCCAGACAAAAGAACATAAGAGAAGCCAATGTTGGATCAGGCCAGTGGCCCATCCAGTCCAACACCCTGTGTCACACATCAGCCCAAAACACCAGGTGCCCTCAGGAGGTCCGCCAGCAGGGCCAAAACTCCAGGAGCCCTCCCACTCTTGCCCCCCAAGCACCAAGAATGCATAGCAGCACTGCCCCAGACAAAAGAACATAAGAGAAGCCAATGTTGGATCAGGCCAGTGGCCCATCCAGTCCAACACCCTGTGTCACACATCAGCCCAAAACACCAGGTGCCCTCAGGAGGTCCGCCAGCAGGGCCAAAACTCCAGGAGCCCTCCCACTCTTGCCCCCCAAGCACCAAGAATGCATAGCAGCACTGCCCCAGACACCTCCTGCTTCGTCCTAGTTCTCCAAGGGAATGAGGATCAAAGCAGAGGGTGGGGTGGAGAAGGGGGCGGGGCTTCACCACGTGACCGCCCCGCCCCCGGAGGTTCTCTGCCGGAGCGCCGTGCCGGCGCGCTCCCCCCCGACTAGAGCCCTGGCCACGACTTACCAGAGACAGTTACTAATTCCCAGTCTCTGGTAAATAACTGTCCTCATGTTGTCCTGCTTTTAGCTGTTGTGGAATGTCTCATCAACATTCCATTAGTGTCAATTTTTTGGACTCATTTTCCACTACAGGGTCCTTAGAAGATAGATCTAGGTGGTCAGTCATGTTGGTCTGAAGCAGGAGAACAAATTTAGAATCCAGTGGCACCTCTAAGACCAACAAAGTTTTATTCAAGGTTTGAGCTTTTGTGTGCATGCACACTTTTTAAATACATTGGAAGGAAGGTAAGGTTCAAACTTATAGTCAGGGGTTGAACAGCAAATAAACATGTAACATAATGTAAGATATGCGAAGAGAAAAATAAATAACAAGCTAACATTCTAAGGTCAACAGCTGTAAAACAATAAGTATCTCTCCCTATAATATAATTCTGTAAGACGCAAAGTCACGCAATGCGCACCTAGAGTGTATGGACGGCTCGCCTGTCCGTCAACGGCTTGCCCATGTCCCATTGGCCACGTCGTCTGAGTCCCACCTCAGACGCAGCTTCAAGTGACCTGCACAGGATCTTCCCGGCAGCTGGAGGCGGCAGGCGGCAGCCACGGGCGCTGGGCTAAGGCTGGCGGCCGGCTGGGGCACGGCGGAGGAGGCGGGCGACGTGCGGAGGGGGGGCTGGAGGTGACCGCCGGCAGCGACAGCCTGCGGGGGATCTTCCCGGGGGCTCGAGGTGACGGGCGGCTGCGACGGCCGCCGGGATGCGACCGGTGGCCGCCTGGGTCAGGCCAGAGAGGGGGAGGACACCAGCACAGTGCAGAGGGGTGGCTGGAGCCGACGGGCGGCTGCGACGGTCAGAGCGGAGAGGTGAGCGCCATGCGGGGGACAGCCGAGAGCCGCGAGTGGCTGGAGATGACGGCCGCCTGGGTCAGGGCGGAGAGGGGGAGGAGGCGACGGGGGGGGGGCTAGCTGCCCGTTGTATCGCCCTGCTCAACGGGCCTTGCTCCCTAGTATCAAAATAAGACTGAGACTCTCCATTCACTCCTCTCAGGCATGGAGGTCACTTAACAGCATTTTTTCTTTTTAGAGGTGGGTGTGGTATATGTCAGTCAAACATTCCAATATTCCTTGTACTACATTCAGTATTCTAATATACTATTCTGAAAAAGAAATACACTAAAATACAGAGGATGGATAGTCCCTCTGTATAAGAATACGTATGTGAGGACTGAATGAGTTATCATATCTAATGAGATAAGAAACCAATATCCCTGTTGAGTCCTGGGGAGGTTTTTGTTCCAAGTGTTGTAATAACTTGTAATTCAGCAGTTACCTTTTCCATTCTGTTCCTGAAGCTCCTTTGTAATAAAACAACTACCTTGAGGTCACTCACTGAATGTCCTGGAAGGTTGAAGTGTTCTCCTACAGGTTTCTCAGTATTGTAATTCCTCATGTCAGATTTGTGTCAATTTATCCTCTGGTGTAGGGTTTGTCCTGTTTGTCCTATGTAGAGAACTGAAGGGCATTGTTGTCATTTAATGGCATATACAATGTTAGAAGATGAACAAGTGAATGAGCCTCTGATGGTGTAGTTGATGTTAGGTCTAGTGATTGTGTTGTCTGGGTTTATGTGGCAGCAAAGTTGGCATCTGGGTTTGTTGCAAGCTCTGGTCCCAGTGTCCATGTTCAAATCAGATGTTGCATTATTGTGGGTGAGGAGTTGTTTGAGACAGGGGGGCTGTCTGTGTGCAAGAAAAGGTTTTCCCCATAGTACTTGTGAAAGAGAACTCTCATTCTCCAGTAGAGGTTGTAAGTCATTGACAATATGTTGAACTATTTTGAGCTGAGAGCTGTATGTGACTATCCTATTATTGTCTCTTTTGCGCCTGTCTTGTAACAGGTTTTTTCTGGGTATCATTCTGGCTTTGTTAATCTGTTTCCTAACTTCATCAGGTGGATATTTTAGTTCCAAAAAGGTGTGTTGTAGATCCCTCAGATGAGAATCTCTGTCTGTAGAATTGGAGCAGATGCGGCTGTAGCATAGAGCCTGGCTGTATACTATGGATCATTTGGTATGTTTAGGATGGTAGCTGGAGGCATGTAGGTATGTTTGTCAGTCAGTAGGTTTCCGGTATAATGTGGTGTCCATGCGTCCATTGTGTACTTTTACAGTAGTGTCCAGAAAATGTATTTCTTGCATGGATTGGTTCATTGTCAGGTTGATGGTGTGGTGAAAATTGTTGAATGCCTGGTGGAATGCGTCCAGAGCTTCTTTACCATGTGTCTAGACAATAAAAACGTCATCAATGTAGAAGTTACATTAGTAAAGGAAGTATATAACTATTATCTCTAGAAAACATGCATGTAAGCCAGGGGCATAGATATTAAGGTAAACCTAAGGTTGCCAACTCCAGGTTAGTAAATTCCCAGATATTTGGGGAAGAAACCTGAGGAGGGTGGGTTTTGGGGAGGTGAGGGAGCTCAGGAGTGTATAACGCCTAGGTAAACCTGCCATTTCACATGCTAGTGAGGCTTTATTTTGAAATTTTGACAGTTATTGCAGGACAATTATGTTTTCCTAGCATATTTTCACATAAAAATGACCACCTTGGCTTTTAAGACGATATAGGACAAGCTATTGCAGAGTAACGGAATGCAGCATAAAGCAGAGTAGAGCCTTTAGCAAAGTGAGATGGGTGGAGGGTGCAATCCCTAGTATGGCGAGGGATGTCATAAGCAGATCTCTATTTTTATCTGTGAAATGTTGGTGCATATGACATAGCTCTCTCTCTAAGCAATGGAAGGGATTCTGGTGGAGGCAGAATGGGATATCCCTAATAGCCTGAGCAGACAGTCATGTCCGTGATCTTGCCACATATTGGATAGCAAACAATTAGTCTCTGATTAGACCAGTCAGATTTATTTGCTCCTCCCTTCACTGCCCAAGTGGCTGCTTAGCTTGAGAAACTGGAAGGAGGTGCTGATGCAGGAGGTGGCAGCAGGTGTGGTTGGCATCTACTGTCTCCTCCTGTACTGGTGCTGCTGCTGTCTGGGTTCCATGTTGGGCTCAAATGACCCTTTCTCTGCAGCCTGCCTTGAATCTGGGGGGGGGGCACATTGGAGGAGAGTGCTTGGGGCAGCTTGAGCTGGTCCCGTTCCTACGTATTTGTTAGAATGTTCTTGAGAAGTTGTCTTTCAGTGGAGGTTTATGTGTGATCTTATAATCAGGAAGTCTAACCTGAAATTTAGCCCCCAATCCATCTCTCCATTGGATTCTAACCCCAAAACCAGCTCTGAGAGATTTTTGTGCGTGTGTTTGTGAACAGGAACTGAACCTGAACCTAAAATTTCTTTGAGTTCAGTTCCAGTTCAGGATTCAAGGCAACAAAGAAATAGATTGGGGGCTAATTTTCAGGTTTAGTTAGTTTGTCAGGGATGCTTTAGGCTGATCCTGTATTCAGCAGAGGGTTAGATTAGATGGCCTGTATGATCCCTTCCGATTTTAGGATTCTTACAGTCTTGCAGTTCATGTATGCCGGGTTCTGTTCCTACAATTCACTCTCTGCATAGTGGCATGGTACTTCATCATGTGAGAAATTAGGTAAAAATTAGCTCATGTATTGACCATGACAAAATACAGCAGGATGATTTGCCTGGCAATGTGTATCCTTGTCCATGGCCTGGGGCAAGGGGACAAAAGGGGAAAGGGGAGGGAGTGAGGGGGCACAGAGCCACAAGCTTGAAGGAGGGAGGGATGCGGGGGTTACATAGAGTCTTGGGATAAAAGGGGAGCAGTGTTCCCTCTAAGCTGAGTTAGTGTGAGCTAGCTCACAGTTTTTTAGCCTCCAGCTCACACATTTTTGCCTTAGCTCAGGAAGGATGGCTCCAGAGCAAACTAACTGATGCAGCAGCCAGATCGCTTGCTTACAGCTTTAATGCCAGTAGCTCACAAAGTAGAATTTTTGCTCACAACACTCCACAGCTTAGAGGGAGCATTGAAGGGGAGGATTGCCCTCTTGACCTTTCAGCACTAGTGTTAGCCATAAATAATGTGCCATAGCCACACCTCCTCCAAGACTGTACAGCGGCTGTATTAGATCACTCTCTGGACCCAATAACACTGGAAGTGGCTGAAGTGAACTTGTATCTCACTTGGACATTGTCTGTGACTTTCCAAGGAAGCCTTGAAATCTGCTGCTTTGTAGGATTGTCAAGGGCCTTTCTAGTTAAAAAGACACTCCAGGATATCACCTCACCCCCTGCCCTTGCCAAGTATTCTTCAGCAGTTTTGCTGATTTATCCATGTAAGAATGACTTTTAAGGGCAATTTGTTCCCATTTGGTGCATGACAATTTATAATCTGTATCTGCAGGCTGTTTAATCCTCCAGGTCTAATGTGTGGTTCTTTATCATCACTTCGAAGGTTCTATAAGTGAAATGATACATCTCTGTTCATTAAAATGGCGACTCCCCTTGCCCGTGATGAGTATGAATGTAAAACATTTTAGCAACCCATTTACTTTTCATTTTCTCATGCTCGCTATCTGTCAAATCAAGCTTTAACCTTTTAACACTGAATCTTCCTGTGTGCCTTTGAATAACTTCCTTGGTTTCTTACAAACTCCCAGATGACACATTTAACATCACTTCCGATTACCTCTCTTCAAGGTCCCTTGCCCTAGTGAAAATATTAACTATGCCTAATGTTTTTGCAAGATACTGTTAAAAGTTATAACCCCCAACACGAGCAGACCCAGAATGTAAGAGAATGTTATTCTAGTTTTCTGCTTTAGGGTAGATTTAGGTTGCCAGGCAGCAATGGCATGATGTCACTTCCTGGAAAACCCAGAAGTGAAGTCATGCCTCTCTAGAGTTTTCAGCAATCCCTAGAGAGGTGTAATATTATTATCATCCCCACCCCAGGAAGTAATGTCATGCTGTTGCCAAAGACTTTTTTTAAAAAAGCCAAATTCCTGAAAAAACTGCTGGCTGCTGAAACGTAGTAGGCATATGGCAACCCTATATATGAATATAAGTAGCAGTCTTATATGGATCATTTATTTATTTATTACATCATTTATAGCCCATCTTTCTTGCTAAGACTCAAGATGGATTACAAAATCAAACCACACAATCCATTGTTGTTGTTCAGTTGCACAGTTGAGTCCGACTCTTTGCGGCCCCATGGACCAGGTCACGCCAGGCCCTCCTGTCTTCTGCTGTCCTCTGAAGTTCACTCAATTTCATGTTCGTTGCATCTATGACACTGTCTAACCATCTCATCCTTTGCCATCCCTGTCTTCTTTGACCTTCAATCTTTCCCAGCATCAGGGTCTTCTCCAGTGAGTGCTCCCTTCTCATTTGGTGGCCAAAGTATTTGAGCTTCAGTTTCATTATCTGGCCTTCCAGGGAACAGTCAGGGTTGATTTCTTTTAGGATTGACTGATTTGATCTTGCAGTCCAAGGGACTCTCAAGAGTCTTCTCCAGCACCATAGTTCAAAAGAATCTATTCTTCTGCGCTCGGACTTCCTTATAGTCCAACTCTCGCAGCCATACATGACTACTGGGAATACCATTGCTTTGAGCATGCAGACTTTTGTTGGCAGGGAGATGTCTCTACTTTTTATCATGCTGTTTAGGTTCGCCATCGCTTTCCTCCCAAGGAGCAGGCTTCTTTTAATTTCATGGCTGCTGTCACAGTCTGCGGTGATCTAGGATCCCAGGAACGTGAAGTCTGTCACTACTTCCACAACTTCCCCAAGGAGTGATGGGGCCAGATGCCATGATCTTAGTTTTATTTGATGTTGAGCTTCAAGCCCACTTTTGTGCTCTCCTCTTTTACCCTGAGCAAGAGGCTCCATAGGAGACCTGTAATCAGATCTCTCAGTATTTGACAGAAAAAAACCCCAAACAAACAAACAAAAAATACAGCCATGGAGGCCAATATTGATTTGAGCGGTTACACAGGAGGAAGATTTCTATCAGAGATACCAGAAGTGATGTCACAGCATCATGTGATGCTGATTTCCATAGTCACTGCCCTAAAATCCTCTCAGTATTCTTAACTTTGGTAACACCACTTTGGCATAAGCCTTCTCAGCCTTGGATGCATTAGCAAGAAACAGTACTTCCTGCACACTCCTCCTAATACCAGCACCAGATTTGCAACTTTTAAAAATGTTTGCATTTTTTTAATATGAGGATGAATGCATAAACAGGTAAACATGGGATAATTGACTTCTTTCAGGAAAAGGTAGTTAGCTCATCTGCAGCATGGGGCAAGGTAGGACTGGTTAAATAAATGAGTGTTTAGTTTGTCTGTCATGCAAACTGTGACGCTCCAAGGAAGCTGGGCTCTTATGTCAAGTGAAGAACATGCTGTGACATTCATCTGGTCTATCATGGAGGTGATGGTATCCCAGCTGAGCTATTCAAAGTCTTAAAAGATGATGCTGTTAAAGCGCTGCACTCAATATTCCAGCAAATTTGGAAAACACAACAGTGGCCACAGGATTGGAAAAGGTCAGTTTACGTTCCAATCCCAGAGAAGGGCAATGCCAAGGAATGTTCAAACTATCGCACAATTGCACTCATATCACACGCTAGCAAGGTCATGCTCAAGATCCTACAAGCTAGGCTTCAACAGTACATGGATAGAGAACTGCCAGAAGTACAAGCTGGGTTTCGAAGAGGTAGAGGAACAAGAGATCAAATTGCCAACATTCGCTGGATTATGGAGAAAGCAAGAGAGTACCAGAAAAACATCTACTTCTGCTCCATTGACTATGCTAAAGCCTTTGACTGTGTGGATCACGACAAACTATGGCAGGTCCTTAAAGAGATGGGAGTACCAGACCACCTCACATGTCTCTTGAGAAACCTGTATAAGGGTCAAGAAGCGACAGTTAGAACCGGATATGGAACAACTGATTGGCTTAGCATAGGAAAAGGAGTACGACAAGGATGTATATTGTCTCCTTGCTTATTTAATTTATATGCAGGGTACTGTCAGAACCCACAGCCAACAACGAAGTACATGCATTCAGGAACGGTAATACTTTTATTGCAGAGCTATAGATGCAGTAACATAAGCACTGTTAAGAATGGCGGTGGCCCCTTGGGCATAATAGAATATAGGGTATTCGTATGCACCCCCCCAGAGCATTGACCAATTAGGCACCCTCCCGCGCGGGGGATAAAGCTTGGAGACCGTTAGGTAGCTAAAGCTGAGAACCAACACTCTCCCACGGCACCTAGGAAAAACCTAGACGATACAACTCCCTCCTGCACATATGTATAGATAAGCATTTCGGCGCAAAGCAGAAAAAGCACAGAAAGGAATGCAGTAGCAATTAACCAGACACAGACCGAGTTCCCCAACCCCCATGGCAGCGTAGCTGACAGGTACATTATACGAAATGCTGGCCTGGATGAATCACAAGCTGAAATTAAGATTGCTGGGTACAGCCTCAGATATGCAGACGATATCAGTCTAATGGCAGAAAGTGAAGAGGACCTCAAGAGCCTCTTGCTAAGGGTGAAAGAGGAGGGCGCAAAAGTTGGCTTGAAACTCAACATCAAAAAACTAAGATCATGGCATTCGGCCCCGTCACTCCTTGGCAAATAGAAGGGGAAATCATGGAAGCAGTGACAGACTTCATGTTCCTGGGATCCAAGATCATTGCAGACGGTGACTGCAGCCATGAAATTAAGATGCCTGCTCCTTGGGAGAAAACCGATAGCAAACCTTGACAGCATAATAAAAAGTAGAGACATCACCCTGCCAACAAAAGTCCCAGTAGTAATGTATGGCTGCGAGAGTTGGACTGTAAGGAAGACTGAGTGCCAAAGAATAGATTCTTTTGAACTATGGTGCTGGAGAAGACTCTTGAGAGTCCCTTGGACTGCAAGGAGATCGAATCAGTCAATCCTGAAAGAAATCAACCCTGACTGTTCCCTGGAAGGCCAGATAATGAAACTGAAGCTCAAATACTTTGGCCACCAAATGAGAAGGGAGCACTCACTGGAGAAGACCCTGATGCTGGGAAAGATTGAAGGTCAAAGAAGACAGGGACGGCAAAGGATGAGATCGTTAGACAGTGTTATCGACGCAATGAACATGAAATTAAGGAAACTCCGGAGGACGACGGAAAACAGGAGGGCCTGGCGTGATGTGGTCCATGGGGTCGCGAAGAGTCGGACTCGACTGTGACTGAACAACAACAACATCATGACCCTGTAAAACAGGGCTGGTTCCAGGTTTCGGTGGGCCCCAGGGCAAAGGGTTCCCAGGGAACAGCCCCCCTCCCCTCCTTTGCTCATCACCAGTCACTCATGCCCTCCTTCCCTCCCACACACACACACCTCTCACCTGCTTGTGCATCCTTCTCTTGTCTAACCACAAGCCCTCCCACTGCCCATCCTCACAGCTGCCTCTGCAGCCCTTTCCCCAGTGGCAGTGGGCAGGGTACACAGCAGGAAGCATGGGTGGTGGAACACGAGTGAGTGGACAGGGGGTGCTGGCAGCAGTGGGCCCAGCCAGAAAACCTGGGCCTTGATAGCTGCCCCACATCTGGATATGCTGACACCGGCTCTGCAGTACAATTTGGATGTCTGAGAATTTGGGGAAGAATAATGCAACAGGGAGAAGCAGACTAGTGTAATATGGCTTGAGATTTATAGGCATAAATATTAGAATCGTTCTTCCATATTTTTGAAAGCATATAAGAATATGGAAAGGGTCCATATTTTGCAGATTATTTAAGGATCAGCATTCTCATCTCTCTGACTTACATATTACCGTCTGTAAGAATTTCATGGGAACTAGTTAGCTGTAAAATATTTTGGTAAACTAATTCATACCTGGAATAACATTCTTGACGTAAGGCAGCATTTGTTTTCCGATTTTTGAAGAGATTCTTTCCCCAAGTCAAAATGAAATAAACAAATGCATGAACTGCAACACCGTTCTTCTTCTTGTGGACTTTCCAGGGCATATATTGGAGAGTGCAGCCTTGACAGAGCTGTGCCCAGCAGTAACTTCCATTTCTGGGAAATTTACTTAGGCTGAGTTGCTGGTGCTGCCAGCTTGCTGTTGAGTATCTGGGATGGAATGGATAGACCCCAATTGTCGAAAGTTATCAGCTTGCACAACTCAGAAGATTGTTAAAAAAAATTTAGGCAAGCATATCCATTCAGCAGGTTCATGTCTTCAGGGAACATATGCAGGGGAGTAACAGAAGAATTCATTTGAGAAAGAAGAGGATGCAAAGACCATTATTAGTAGTACTTTTTCACTTTTGATTCTTCCACAATATCATATCTTTCACCATTACTTGACAGATTTAGAAAATAATGCTAGCAGATTACTCTCTTCCTAGCCCCCACCCCACCCTGTAGAACTTGAGAGTTGTTGGTGGAAAGTGCCATCACGTCACAGCTGACTTGGTGACCCTGTAAGGGTTTTCAAGGCAAGAGATGTTCAGAGGTGATTTGCCATTGCCTGCCTCCTCGTCACAACCATGGTATTCTTTGGAGGTCCCCCATTCAAATACTAGCCAAGGCTGATCCTACTTAGCTTCAGAGATCTGATGAGATCAGGCTACCCTGGGCTATCCAGGTCATAAGAACATGAGAACGTAAGAGAAGCCAATGTTGGATCAGGCCAAAGACCCATCCAGTCCAACACTCTGGCACACAGGGGACAAAAATACCAGGTGCCATCAGGAGGCCCAGCAGTGGGGCCAGGACACTAGAAGCCCTCCCAGGGAACTTCAGAGTACTTGCTTTTTATTGATACATTTTATATGCTGAAAATTCTGGAGTTGCCAGCAATAGCTTGTCTGAGAGATTAAAAACATTGATTTTAGTAGATAAGTTATATAATATTGTGGAAGCAGATAGTTTATATTTAGAAACAGGGATGGAAGGGCTCATACTGTCATTGAATTTAAACTTAAATATTACCTTTTCATTTAAAGTTAATTAAACATTGCAAGATTGTAATATTTTGTTGTAGTGGTTAAGTGCGTGGACTTTAATCTGGGAGAACCAGGTTTGATTCCCCACTCTTCCACTTGCACCTGCTGGATGACCTTGGGCAAGCCATAGTTCTGTCAGAGCTGTTCTTGAAAAAAGAGCAGTTTCTGTCAGAGCTCTCTCAACTCCACCTACCTCACAGGGTGTCCGTTGTGGGGAGGGGAAGGGAAAGGAGTTTGTAAGCCACTTGGAGACTCCTTTGGGTAGTGAAGGGTGGGGTATAAATGCAATCTCTTCTCTTCTTTTTCTTCTTATTCAGTCTTAGGCATTAATTTGCCATGATTGTTTAACAATTAATTTGCTGTTAATACAGGAAATACTTTTGAGGAATGCTCACTCCTACCTTATTAACCCCTGCATTCTTCTTTGCCTGTATGAAGAAGTCTGACACTCAGAAAAGTCCCTAGGGCATGCCATTTTCCTGGGCAAATACGAGTTTTGATCTCCATTCCTCTTTATATAACTCTATATAATTTTAACAGACCCCATTTCCTTTGATGTGGCTCTTTGGCAGACTTCGACTCCTATCTGTAACAAAAACAGAGAAATCTCAAATAAAAAAGACCTATTCTGACTGAAAGGTTCAAATGGTATATTTTACTGGATCAATTTTTTTCTGAGCCAAATTGCAAGTTATTGAGCCATATCAACACCATCATCTAGCATAGCTATTTGGCTCAAAATACAATAAAATGGATGACATATTGTTACATATTGAGCTTTAGTATCTTGTATCACATGCAATCTTAATGTTTGCATTAACTTTATCAGCAAACACATTGACTGAAGAATCTGCAATCTTTCTGTTTATACAGAACAATTTAGAGGGCAAGAATCCAGTCAGGAAGAGTTTGAGTTGTAAGAGGTTCTTACCTATTGAGTTCCACAGGACAAAGTAAATGAGCAATGCTGTTACAGGAAGGACAAATCCTACTGTTATCTCAAGAAACTGTGACACATGAGTAAAAAATGTTCTTTTCTCCCATATAAATGAATGGTCACCATTCCTCAGCGCAGGGAGAAGTGCCACACTTGGAGGATTAACACTGTGTTGACAGCAAGTTCTCCAGTTTGGTGTAGTGGTTAGGAGCGTGGACTCTAACCTGGGAGAACTGGGTTTGATTCCCCATGTAGCTGCTGGTGTGTTCTTGGGTCAGTCATAAGTTCTTTCAGAGCTGTTCTCTCAAAGGCAGTTCTCGAGAGAGCTCTCTCAGCCCCACCTACCTCACAGGGTGTCTGTTGTGGGGAGGGGCAGGGAAATGGACTGTAAGCCACTCTGAGACTCCTTTGGGTAGTGAAGGGCAGGGTATAAATCCAATCTCTTCTTCTGCTTCTTCTTCTACCCTCTGCCACTGGAGAAGCCATTTGTGATAATAACTGTGATTTTACTTCACAGTGTACATAAAAGCAGTTCCCACGGGTCCTGTCAGAGGCTGTATTTGAAAGTATTGCTGGAGATGTATAAGAAGCTTACCCACATCTATGCTCAAACATGAATACTCACTGGGTTACTTTGGACCAGTTGTTCCCTCTTAGTCTACCATATTGGGTAGGTGAAGAACCATGTATGACACACTGAGCTCCTTGGAGGAAAGGCAGGATAAAAATGTATAGACAGATATTTTGTGTCAAGAGTTCCCAATCCTTTTGAGCCTTTGAGCACCTTTTGAATTCTGACACAGGGTGGTGGGCGCAACCACAAAATGGCTGCTGCAGGAGGCAGAACCAAACACAAAATGTCAGGGAGTTAGGTTATGCATAATTCTAATAATAACTCTTCAGCAATTCAGGCAGAAGATCTGTTCAACAGGATGCCATTTTAAATGAACATACTGTTTTAAAACATTTTCTTCAATACACACAGCTTGCCTCCAGTCATGCAGTGAAGATCCTTGTGCTGTGGGGGCAGCTGCTGCCAAATCACCATTTGTAAAGATGTGCACAGCCAATCAGTTCTTCAGTGGCCAGTCAGAAGCCCGGCTGAACAAAATCCCCACCTGGCCCTGCCTGCATTCTAAAAACACGTGGTGGGTACCAGGAAAGGTGTTGGCAAGGTGTTCTTCACCCAAAGAGTGATTAACACATGGAATTCACTGCCACAGGAGGTGGCGGCGGCTACAAGCATGGACACCTTCAAGAGGGAACTGGATAAGCATATGGAGCAGAGGTCCATCGGTGGCTATTAGCCACAAGGTATAGATAGGGACTCTTGGTCTGGGGCAGGTGATACTCTGTATTCTTGATGCTTGGGGGGAGGGGCAACAGTGGGAGGGGTTCTAGTGTCCTGGCCCCAGTGCTGGACCTCCTGATGGCACCTGGTATTTCTGGCCACTGTGTGACAGAGTGTTGGACTGGATGGGCCATTGGCCTGATCCAACATTGGCTTCTCTTATGTTCTTATGTTCTTAGGTGCCTTGGCACCCACGGGTACCACAATGGGCCTCCCTGTTCTATGTGTATGGCCTCACTAATCCAGCCACTCACAAGATTTCCAGGAAGTCACATAAGGAAGTTGCAGACGTTGCAGGTGCTGATATATTGAATATGAGACCGATTTCACACAAGAGCTGCACTGCGGTCGTGCCTCCCTTTGCCCCGCTTCTATTGGTCAATTTCCCACTCGAAGCCGCACGGCTGCGTTTTGACCCGCGGCTTTGCCCGATCTCCCCCGCGGCTTCGTGATCCTGTTTTTCAAGAATCACGAAACGGCGGGGAAAATCAGGCGAAGCTGCGGGTCGAAATGCAGTCGCGCGGCTTCGAGTGGGAAATTGACCAATAGAAGCGGGGCAAAGGGAGGCGTGACTGCGGCACAGCTCTTGTGTGAAATCGGTCTGCGTTTTTGGGTGCTGGAACTTCAGACTTGCAATCACTTATATCTAGAGGCTGTCTTTCCACTATTTGTCATCCAGTTTTAAGTAACCATAAGTTTGCAGGGTGGCTGAGAGGGTAGGACTTGGGGTACAAAATTTAATGGTAGGGTTGCCAGGTCTCCCCTGGCCACCAGCAGAAGGTGGAGGGGTAGGGTTCCCAGATCCAGGTTGAGAAACTCTTGGAGATTTGGGGATGGAGCTGGGGGGGTACAGGGACCTTAGTGGGGTACAGTGGCATAGAGTCCACCCTCCAAACCATCCATTTTCTCCCGAGGAACTGATCTGTATAGTCTGGAGATGAGTTGTAATTCTGGGGGATCCCCAGGTCCCACCTGAAGGCTGGCATCCCTAAGTGGTCTTCCTGGGTCACTTGGTCACTATGCCCAGAAGCTTGGCAAGGTGCCACTGGGGAGCAGAAGCAGCAGACCTCCCTGACTTAAGCACTCATGTGTATTGTTCTGAATGTAAGGAAAGCCCAAATGTGGAATGAGGACAGTCCTTAGGAAATCTGACTAATTGGTGGTATCTCCTTCTCCTTCTTCATAGATGTATAAACATGGCGGCAGAACTAGGTGCTCCATGCTATGACAGGAGCTGCAGAGAACTGTGTTTGTGGCAAAAGTGTCAGTGTTCTGCCTGCTTCTGAGACCCACCACATGGGAGCAAATACGTTCTGCAGAGGGATACCTATCCATGGCCCTTACCACGGTTACCAGCCTGGACTTCTCTTGCAATTACAACTAGTGCTCCCTCTAAGCTGTAGAGTCTTGTGAGCCAAAATTCTACTTTGTGAGCTACTGGCATTAAAGTTGTGAGCGAGCGATTTAACTGCTGCATAAATTAGTTTGCTCTGGAACCATCCTTCCTGAGTGAGGACAAAAATGTGTGAGCCGAAGGCTAAAAAACTGTGAGCAGGCTCACACTAACTCAGCTTAGAGGGAACACTGATTACAATTGATCTCCGGTCTACAGAGCTCAGTTCCCCTGGAGGAAATGGCTGCTTCTGAGAGTGGGCTCTATGGCATTCTATCCCCATCAAGCCCTACCCCTCCACCCTCACAGGCACTCCCACAAAACTCCAGGAATTTCAAGTCAGAGTTGGCAACCCTAGACCTTACCAAAGACACAGATACAGTTCAAATAAGTTTTATTTATTTATATGCAGTCTGCCTTGCTGAGACTCAAAGCAGATTACAAAATTTAAATCCATGCAATAGGAACCGTATAAGACATGCAGTAAACACTGTAATAAGATAAGACTAGAGTGTCAGAAGACCATGCAATAAAAACAGTATGTCATGAAATATCAGGAATGGAAAACCCAGATTTCAGACATTAGAAAACAAGATCATGCATACAATAAATAGTGCCATAAACTAAAGCCCTTGTCAGTTTGGAAAAGTGCCCCCCCCCCCGGAAATTTTTACTACAGCCCTATTCTCTTTCTGAAAATGCCCTTTGGAACAATTCCATTTTACCAACTCTGCTGACTGGTTGAAGCGCGGGAGCCTTCCTCTCCTTCTCAGGCAGGCCATTCCACAAAGTGGGAGCCACAAAAGAGAATGCAAGAGTGCCAGCAGTCTCAGGGTAGCTTTGTGGGTCGTAGCTGAACGGTTAGATTCAAGTCCAGGAGCACCTCAGACACCAACGAGAGTTTCAGGGTCTAAGCTTTTGAGAGTCAAAACACCCTTCGTTAGACATGGTCGAGTAGAATGGTAGATCTGAGTTGTGGATCTTAACCAGGGCTCTTTTTGTAGAAAAAGCCCAGCAGGAACTCATTAGCATAATAGACCACACCCAACAGCAGGAACTCATTAGCATAATAGGCCACACCCCGACACCATAGTTCATTAGCATATTAGGCCACACCCCCATGTCTTCCCTTGACTTGCCCAATTGCCCCACACGGCTGCGGGATGCCTGGCAAGCTGGCCCTAAATGCCTCCCCGATCCTTCCAGCCCCCCCCGGACTGCCAGTTTCAGAGTCGCTGGGGGGGGGGAGTCGCTCTCCAGGCCTTCCCTCTGTAGCCATGCGCACAGAGGTTTTTGCTGTAGTGGGCGTGGCCAACTCTGAAGCCCGCTGGAACTCCGTTCCTGCATTCCTGCCCAAAAATAGCCCTGGATCGTACTCATTTGCAGGATGACACCTTCATCAGACTTTGCTCTGATGAGCACAGATTCACAGTGGGGCATACTGAAAGAGGCCAGGAAGGGCTTTGTAGGTGATAGTTATTCCCTTTAATTGAACACAGATGCTAATTGGTAATCAAAGGAGTCAGTTTGGGTGTAATATGTATGCTCCACCTAGCTCCCAGTAGTATCCAACTGTGGCTTTCTGTGCCAGCTGGAGTTTCTGGATTGTCTTCAAGGTCAGACTGATGTCCGGGGTGGGGTTTTTTCCTGGTCTCTTTTCTAGAATTTAAAGAACAACTGCAGATCAACATCTAATGCATTAGAACTGCCTGCTGTGGAAGCAAAGGCTTGGGCAAGGCACCTCTCTGCCTTGTGCTATAGCATGCATTCATTCTGTGCAGCCCTTACAGGTTGCTGCCTCTCTCCTTGCCATTTATTCTCAGTTTGTAAATTTGTGAATAAACAGATTTTCACAGACACCATAAGGCAGTGATATCCCCCCCCCCTGAAGGGTACTGTAAAGGCTGCCCTGCTTGGGGGTGGGGGAGGAAAATGTCTGGTTCAATAAAGGATAACATCTCTCTAATCCTGTCGCTGTCGGCCCAACAGAGCAATTACATCCGTAGCTATTCTGATTGAGACAGGCACAGCCAGCCATGGAAAGTCCAACAAGATAATAAAATAATGGCTTTATACACAGGATTGCCACTTTCCTTATGGCACCATTCCTGTTCCTGTAAGGGCTGCGTAATAGGCTGAAATTCAATGGGTAAAGCATTCACAACCTTACCTCTCTCTTCTGGAAAATGTTGCAGCCACGTAACAGTTGCCTGAGGCAGCTTCAGGCCTGACCTGGACATAGTTAAAAAAAGGGCTATATACATGGATATTACCCACACTGTTTTATTGATAGTCCAACAAGATTGGTCCAGCTTTTGAAGGATCTGTCCAGGAAACGCAGAGCTTATAACCATCATTGTTCTTCTTCTTTTTTAAGTTGTGTGTGCAAAGCAATATCTTCATCTGATAAGAGTCGACCAAACTAAACAAAAAAACCCCCACACCACAAATTATATTTGTACTTTAGAGTTGTTCCATTAACTGAAATGCACTTGGAATTGGACATGGAGACTATGGTGTGATATTAATGGTGCAGGTGATGATAAAGTGAAAATGGTTGCCAATGGAGTCTTAGTACATATTGCACAGGCAATGTTGTGAGAAGAGATAAAGTTCCATTGACTTAAGTGCTTAAGTTAAGTACCTGTACTGAAAAGTGAGAGAGTCAGCAACCAAGACCAACTTAATATGGCCATGATATTCAGGTCTCTTCCAGGCCAATTCTTTGTGCCCAATTGTAGGAAAGCTAGGCACTCTATGAGTCTAAAATTGAAGGTAAAATTCAGGGTGACTCAAGATATTTACTTATTTAGAAGAAAAATAAGAGATTGGATTTATACCCCACCCTTCACTACCTGAAGGATTCTCAGAGTGGCTTACAATCCCTTTGTCAGACTCCTGGATAGAGTTACTCTCAACAACTCTCTCTTTGGCAGTGATTTGTTTAGAAGAAGAAGAAGATAAGAGATTGGATTTATACCCCGCCCTTTACTACCCAAAGGTGTCTCAGAGCGGTTTACAAACTCCTTTCCCTTCCCCTCCCCACAACAGGCACCCTGTGAGGTGGGTGGGGCTGAGAGAGCTCTTGACAGAAACTGCTCTTTTTCAAGAACAGCTCTTATAAGAGCTACGGCTTGCCCAAGGTCATCCAGCCAGGTGCAAGTGGAGGAGTGGGGAATCAAACCCGGCTCTCCCAGATTAGAGTCCATGCACTTCACCACTACACCAAACTGGTTTATTGAAGAATAATCATATTCCAGTCTAGATCAGTACTGTATCAGAACTGAGGTTCTGGCGGGAGAATCCAAAGATACAGACAGTTCAAACAAGCCCCCCCTTCCATACAACCAATTGCACATCTTAGCCTTCCTGCCTAGCGTGCGCGCTCACTACCCTCCCCCCACCTGAGAACATATGTCTTCTTTATCTAGAATAGCAAGCTGGCATAGTTTGATTCAAGGTTGTCCTTAGACAGGGAGGTATCTTGGAAAGAGTTATGATGCCTACGAGAGAGAGCTGTTCACACACTCAGCCATTCACACCCCCCTCAAAAGGTAAAGATAGAGTTTGACATTCTGCCCCCCCAGGCTTGAGGAGGTGCCTCTTATGAAAAGCGCACACCAACTTTGGAGCTTTAACATGTTTCTCTTCCACCTATGGCTCGAGTCAAATCGACCTTGTTTAGTTTTCGAATCTAAAATGTCCTCCACTTCTTGATGGGGCTCCCCACCCATGGTTAGGGGAGGAGGAGCTGCTGGACGAGGTTTCCACTTTGATGGTCCAGGATCCTTCTTCATTAAACTGAAATGAAAAACAGGGTGAATGTATCATAGGGTTTTTGGTAAGTCCACTTCAACAATCACTTTATTGATAAGGCACACTACTTTGAATGGGCCCACATACTTCCACCCTAGCTTCTTCCTGGGTTGCAGTCCTTTAAGATTTTTGGTGGAAATGCATACTGAGTCCCCTGGTTTTAAATCCCATTCAGGGCCCCTCCCTTTATCTGCATAGCATTTGTAGTCCTCTTTGGCTTTAGCCAGTGAATTCTGTAGGACAGGCCACCCCTGAGTTACTTTAGCCCACCAGGCTTGGGTATCCCCTGGGCACAGTTCCTCTGAAGTGATCGTTGGAGGGGCCCCCCTTCATATCCATGTACCACTTTGAAGGGGGTCATCCCGGTAGAGCTATATACTGAGTTATTGTAACTGTATTCCGCAAAAGGAAGTAGGTCCACCCGGTTGCTTTGCTGGTGATTTACAAAACACCTTAGGAACTGTTCCAACACCTTGTTGGTGCATTCTGTTTGGCTGTCAGTCTCTGGGTGGTAGGCTCTACTCAGCCCCTGCTCCACTCCCAGTAATGTTAACAAGTCCTTCCAGAAGCCGGCAATGAACTGTGAACCCTGATCTGAAATTATTTTGCGGGGCAAGGAGTGGAGCCGGTTTATGCGCTGCATGAACATTTGGACCAATTTCTGGGCAGTTGGCAATTGCTTGCATGGGATAAAATACGCTTACTTAGAAAACAGATCATTCACCACCCAGATCATAGTCTTCCCATGGCTTGGGGACAAGTCTGGGATAAAATCCATGGAAATAACGCACCAGGGTCAGTTAGGGGTCTGTAATGGTTGCAACAATCCCGGAGTTTTCCCCAGCCACCTCTTGCTCATTAAGCACGTTTGACAGGAGACAACATGATGGGAGATGTCCCTTCTCATCCGAGACCACCAAAATGGCCGTTGTAGGAGATTCAAAGTTTTTAAATATCCAAAATGTCCAGCCAGTTTATTACCATGGCCCATTGACAGAACCTTCTCCCACAAGGCCATCTGAACAGTTTATTTTGCCAGTACCAGCAACCATCTTCTTTCTGTGCTAAAGTTTCCTCCTTCTCCATCTCCCTTTTGTCAATGTCCATCAGGGCAGACTTACATTTTCCTGCCCAAGGCTTTGCTCCTGCCCCCCCTGCTTGACTGTGAGTCACCACAGCCCCTCCCAACTGGGTAGGCGTGAACATGGTATCCACCACCTCCTCCTGTCTGCTTGCATGTTGTGGGAGGTGGGACAAGGTATCAGCCAGGAAGTTTGACTTTCACTAGGTGCTTGAGAGTGAAGTGAAACCTAGAGAAAAACTCCGCCCACCTCAACTGTTTGGCATTTAGGCACCTAGGGGCTTTTAAGCGCTTCAAGATTTTTATGATCAGTCCAAACCTCAAATGGAATGTGGGCCCCCTCTAACCAATGTCTCCATGTTGTCAATGCTAGTTTAATAGTGGCGGCCTCTTTGTCCCACACTACCTAATTCCGTTCACTGGCAGAAAACATTTTGGACACGTAAGCCAGTGGATGCAGATTCCCATCCTTCCCTTTCTGTAGGATCACCCCCCCCCCCCACGGCCACATCTGAAGCATCTATTTGTACCACAAACTGCTTAGTCTCATTGGGGTGGTGTAAGATGGGTTCTGACATAAACAAAGTCTTTAGGTGTTCAAATGCTTGCTGACACTCAGGGTACCACAGCAGTTTGCTGCTCGGCTTTTGGCTCTCCGGCCCCTTCCCTTTTGTTTTTAGGAGATCAATGAGGGGAAGAGTGACCTGGGTGAAGTTTGGGACGAATGGGCAGTAAAAATTTGTGAACCAGAGGAAGTACTGTAATTGCCTCCGGGTCTGTGGGGGTTCCCAACCCACCATGTCTTGAACCTTCCATGGGTCCCTGCCCAGCCCCTCCCCCAAGATGTGGTATTCCAAGAAGTCCAACTCCTCCTTATGGAACTTGCACTTTGAAAGTTTGGCAAACAGGCAGTTCTCATAGAGGGCTTTCAGGATGTCACGCACCAGCCTCACGTGTGATTCCTTATATCGTCCAAATAAACCAGGACCCCTTTGTACAGGTCCTTGTGCAACACTTCATTGATTAAGTTCATGAACACCCCTGGCGCTCCAAGCTAACCCAAACGGCATTACCAATTATTCAAACTGACTCAGCGGTGTGTTGAATGCTGTTTTATGTTCGTCCCCCTCCCTGATGCACACATGAAAGTAGGCATCTCATAAGTCCAACTTAGTAAAGATTCGAGCCCGCGAGGCCTCTGTTAGAAAGTCTTTGATGAGAGGGAGGGATGCCGCATGGATACCGCATTTAACCCTCGGTAGTCCGTGCATAGTCTTATCCCCCCCATCTCTTTTCTTTCTGAATAACACGGGTGCAGCAAATGGGGAAGCCACTGGCTGGATGAATTCCCTGGCCAGGTTTTTATTAATGAACCTCCACAGTTCCTCCTTCTCTGTTGGACTCATGGAGTAGATTTTCCCTTTGGGCATTTTATGTCCTGGTAATATTTCTATTGCACAGTCAATTTTACGATAAAGAGGTAATCCATCTGCTGCCTCCTCTTCAAAGACCCTGGCCAAGTCTCAGTATTTAGGAAGGATCAGATTTAACTCTTCCCACACCAGGCACACACACTCAGCCATGGGGTGAGGTTCTTCCCCCCATTCCAAGTTCCAGAGATGCTTCTTGCATCATGCCCCCGTACTCCATTGGATGTATGGATCGTGAGCCTGGAGCCATGGACTCCCAAGCACCATGGAGAATTTTGCAGAGGGGTTTAATATGAAAGAGTCTAGTTCTCATGAGAGGCCACCCCTACCAGTAGTTAAACAGTGTGGTACTGGCAAGCCTCCCCCCTCATTGGTGTCTCATTCATCTAGGAAAATACTATGGGCTCATGTAACTTGTGCACCTTGGCCCCCAAGCCCGTGACTATTGCGGGGCTGATCAGGTCCTAAGTGTACCCAGAGTCAATCAAAGCCCCCACCCGAATGTGGGTCCCCCCCAGAGTTCATTATTGTGACAGTCAAGTAAAAGAGGGGGGAGGAGGGTCTCACTGAGTCTTGCGCTGGAGGCGGTCAGACCTGCTGGTTGGTGCCCTTCACAGCAGGTCCCAGCCTTTTGCCACCAGCTGAGGCACGTCTCCCTTGCTGGACGAGGTGCTGCCCACTTCTCACAGCTCCACTTGTAGGGCTTTGACCAGTTTGAGGCGGGTCCCTGGGCTCTTGATCTTAGTCTCCTCCTTTTGCACCTTCTCAGGGCTCTTGCTTCCCAGGCAATTTGCGGCAAAGTGCCCTGGGGCTCCACATTTTAGGCACAGCCCCAGGTGCATTATTTGCTCTTGATCACTCCCGCACTGGTAGCTCTGGCTCACGGGGGTCTCAGCGACCCCTTCCCTAGGGTCTTCGGGTGATACATTTTGACCAGGTTGTGCTGGTTCTCGGCCTCGCACACCACCTGTATCCAGCCGCTGAGGGTCAGGGGGTTGTCTTGAGCCAGCGCCTTCTCCAAAATGGTGGGGTTGAGGCTGGCCCAGTAGAACTCATTGAGGACTTCTTTGGGCCAGCCTTGCAGCTTCGTGGCGTCCGTTTTGAAGTCCTCTAAGTACTCCTGGATTGAATGGGATCCCTGCTGCAGCCTGCGAAGTCTAGTGCGCGCCCTCTCCAACTCTAGCGGGTCTTCATACTGCTGGTGCAGGGCCCGCATGAACGCATCGACATCCCTGAGTTCTGCCCCCCCATGTTGTACAGCCCCACGAACCAGTCCACTGTGCGATCGCACAGCTGAGAATCCACTTGCTGCTCATCCAATGTGTAGGTATGGCCCCACTCAGGAACTTTCACACCCGGATCACAAATAATGCCAGCTTCTCTGGGATGCCATCAAACATCACTTCCAGGGCCTCTCGAGGATGCTCTTGTCCTAGCCCCAGGGCGGGGCAGGGCAGGGCGCCGACACTGGTATAGCTGGAGGGGGGCTCTGCTCGGGTTCCTCTTCCTCCTCTTCGCCTCCTGCTTGCTGCATGAGCTCCTTGACAACCTCCAGGAGGTTCTGCACCAGCATTTGAAGGCCTTTCTTTAGTTCTTCAATCTCGCCCTGGAACTTTAACCATGTCTTTTCGGCGCTTGCCTCTTCTCCCATTACCCCAGCCACTTGCATCCTCTCTCAATTGTCTCCGAACACCCTGGAGGTTCTTCTCTACTCCAGGTCTGAGTGACTCTTTGTTCCCCAATACCCTGGGGCGCGGAGCCAAGTGGGTTATTCCCACCTTCCCTGGTCTGGGATGGGATCTTTCACTTTGGCGTCTTTCTCGCAGGCCCCCACGACCCTTTTCAACTTCGCAACTGGCGCCCCATCTCCGGGTTTTTTCTCCTTGTCTGAGGCTGGGATCTCAGTTTGGGTACTGGTTCCCATTTTGATGTCTTCACCTACACCTGCTATCACTGCAGTGGTGTGGTGGTCGAAGAAAGGGAGTTCTGACACTTTGTCAGACTCCTGGATAGAGTTACTCTCACAACACTCTCTTTGGCAGTGATTTGTTTATTGAGGAATAATCATATTCCAGGCTAGATCAGTACCGTGTCAGAACTGAGGTTCTGGTGGGAGAATCCAAAGATATAGACAGTTCAAACAAGCCCCCTCCCTGTTTGGTGTAGTGGTTAAATTTGCGGACTCTAATCTGGGAGATCTGGGTTTGATTCCCCACTCCTCCACATGCACCTGGCTGGATGACCTTGGGCAAGCCGTAGTTCTGATAAGAGCTGTTCTTGAAAAAAGAGCAGTTTCTGTCAAGAGCTCTCTCAGCCCAGCCTACCTCACAGGGTGTCTGTTGTGGGGAGGGGAAGGGAAAGGAGTTTGTAAGCCACTCTGAGACTCCTTTGGGTAGTGAAGGGCAGGGTATAAATCCAATCTCCTCCTCCTCTTCTTCTTCTTCTTCCATACAACCAATCACATGTCTTTGCCTTCCTGCCTAGCATCTGTGCTCACTCCCACCCCTCACCTGAGAATATATGTCTTCCTTATCTAGAATAGCAAGCTGGCACAGTTTGATTCAAGGTTGTCCCTAGACAGGGAGGTATCTTGGAAAGAGTTACGATGTCTACAAGAGAGCGCTTCACACACTCAGCCATTCACCCCCCCTCAGGAATTTCCCCCTTACAATCATGGCAAACTAAAGACAGAGTTTGACACCCTTCCCCTCCCCACAACAGACACCCTGTGAGGTAGGTGGGGCTGAGAGAATTCTATTGAGAACTGCCCTTGAGAGAACAGCTCTGAAAGAACTTATGACTGACCCAAGGTCACAGCAGCAGCTGCATGTGGAGGAGTGGGGAATCAAACCTGGTTCTCCCAGATCAGAGTCCACACTCCTAACCACTACACCAAACTGGCAAGTTCCAGTGCGGGCCTGATAGAAGCCCTCTGGGGGCCTGATCCGGCCCCCGGGTCGTATGTTTGACACCTCTGGCTTAGAATGTCCTTGATCTAGCAGTGCTCAATGTAGTTTTCCTACAAGAGGCAATAACCAAAAGGAGATGGCTGAGAAACACACTTGCTGTATGGGCTGATATTGGGAATGGTGGTTGTGCAAGTATGTGGGCTCTAGATCATGAAGGGCAGTAAAGGGAATGACCAGCATCTTGAACTGAACTGTGAAATACACATTGGTAGCCAGTGCCGTATTTTCAAACTAGGCATGATTATGTGAATAATGGCGGGGGGGGGGGCTGCTGCCTTTTGTATCAGCTTCTGAATTCAAGGGAACCTCCATGTAGACCATTATAGTAGTCCAGACTCCAGGCCAGGTTACTGTTGCATGGATCTGCTTGGCTTTGTTAAATTCCAGTCTGAATTAGCTGATGGAAGGCATCTATTGCTATCATCCCCACCTGTTTTTCCAGCAGAAGGGCCAGGTCCTCTTAACCTAGTCCAACAATAACAGCCTTATCCCATTAAGTAGCACAATTCCCCACAGGGCCCCAGCCTGGCCAAACAGTATCACCTCTGTCTTTCTTGGTCAAATCAGGTGCAGTTATCTCACAATATTCAAAGATTAAAGGTCCATCTACTTAGAAATGGGTGGGATATCCCATCTGGCTGTTTATCTCAATACAGTTTGTTATGTAGCTTTCCTGAACACCATCAAAAACATCATTTTGGTTTAGGTGGCTGTGTGGTTTATCCTGGTTCCACAGTTCTAGTGTTCCAGAAAAGGAATTTGTGCTAGGACGCAGGAGACTGAAGTGTATATTTTAAATCCCATAGCACAAAAAAAACCCCACACTCACTCACTCTTTTGCTCTGATACACAGAACGCAGAAACAAAACTAAATCTCACCTTTTCTAATTACCGCTCTGTGCTGTTGGGCTTGTGATCTGTCTCTCACATCGCTGGCTGCCACAAGAAGGTGGTGATCTGTAACACTGATGTATATTGAGAGGGTGCCACCCGTCCTCCTTGATGCTACTGTCACCTCTGTTCATTAAGGAGGTTGTAGTACTCTCACATTAGCAGTAGATGCTGCTGCATGCCTGCTGTCAATACAGTGGCAATGATTAAGGCCTACACCTGTCTCATGAAACCACCACTTTCAAGACAGTCCTCTTCTTTTGTCTCTGGATGGTAAGGATGCAGATTTTGGGGCCATAGGAAACTTTCTGTCTAGTGTGGCATGAGTCTGCAAGGATTATCTTCCTACTGGATCCCAATGCACCCTCTAAGCTGAGCAAAAATTCTACTTTGTGAGCTACTGGAGTTAAAGTTATGAGTGAGTGATTTGGCTTCCTTCCTGAGCTAAGACAGAAATTTGTGAGCTGGAGGCTAAAAACCTATGAGCTAGCTCACACTAACTCAGCTTAGAGGGAACACTGCTGGATCCTAGATTACCATCTGTTCACAATGTATTGTTCGTATGGTCAGTTCTTTGTCCATTAAAAAAGTAGAAGTTGTCCATATTTTTTTTTTGTTGCTGTTGCAAGTTCTTTCTCATAAGAAAGGAAATCCAACTGGATAACAGTAAATTTTTCAGGGGTGAAGCATTGTAGATTATGAATTCACCATTCAGCTAGATGGTATACAATTCATATTAGGGTTGCCAAGTGCCTGTCAGCACACCAATGGCAGGTTGGAGTAGGATATCTTTTAAAAATCACCATTGGTGATGGTGTGACATCACTTCTGGGAAAACTGGGAAGTGATATCATGCCCCTGCTAGGGCTGCCAGGTCTGGGTTGGAAAATACCTGGAGACTTTGGAGGTGGAGCCGGGAGAGGGTGGGGTTTGGGGAGGGGGCCTCAGCATGCCATAGAGTATACCCAACAAAGCAGCTGTTTTCTCCAGGGGAGCTGATCTCTGACAGTTGGAGATCTGTTGTAAAAGTGGGAGATCTCCAGGCCCCACCTGGAGGCTGGCAACCCTACGCCCCTCTAGGACTCACAGAAAACTCATTCATCTCTAGAAATTGCCAAAAATGCTATAGAGTTTCTAATGAGCCCTATATACAGCATCATTTCTCAGTTTTCCTTATCACTTTGGCAATGTGTTGCCAGACAGGGTAATTTGTATTCATATTTGATCATTCAAGTAGTTAAAATGGTACAGCTAGCCCCATGATAATCTTGCTGTTGCAAAGATGACTTTGATGCTATACACATGTTGCCCTATCCATAATTGCCCACTCCCCACTATGAACTCTCTTGTGTCCATCTCTGACATTAGAGATTTCACCCAGCAATGGCCACACACACCCAACCTTGTCCTTGCAGCCATAACGACTAAGAACATATCCTTTAAAAAAAATAAAATGCAAGACTCCCTAGAAATTGAATTCTGAGAACGGTGCCTCCTTTTTTTCCTCCCCCCCCCCGTGCCCAGAATAAAGAAATTGTATTCAAATCCAATGTTTACATTCAGTGGGGGAGTTCTAATACGGGAAGTCAGGGTTAAAAAATGAAGACCAATGTTCAGTTCCCTGCTTGTTTTGTGGCATTGCTATCACTTGCATGTCCTCCCATTTTGCTCACAAGTCCTTTATTATGTGAATCAGTGCACATTCAATTGTTGCTGGCTCTTGGAAGTGACTCTCTCTGATCAGGTTACGCACGCTTTTCTGAGCAGTCAACCCAAACAGAAAACAAAAGCTATCAAAGGAGCATATCAAACAGTGGAGGATGAATGCACAGCTGTCTTGTCTGTCTCTCAAACACTCTTTTTTTATTTAAAAAAATCTGGTACCTCAGAAAGCTGGCTATAAGAAAAGGGAGATGTTGTAGAAAGATAGATGGTACAGTCAGATCGATAAATACTGTCAACAGGATGAGAGCGAGAGGGAGAGAGGGAGAGAGAGGGAAGGAGGAAAGGAGGGAGAGCAAAAACTAGATAGATAAATGGATGGATAAAACGAGATGTTACAATTGCTGTATACATCTACTTTGTCTGTAAGGAACACATGCAACAATCTTCTTAGGAAAACAAATGTCCCTCTCTTTCTTCCTTTACATTGCTTTGTTCTTTCTGACACTGGTGTTTTGATCTTGCCTGAATTGCCGTTTCTGGGGGGAACAGTCATACCTGCTAGTCCACAAGGCAGAGTTCCCAGTTCCAGATATAGAAATCAAATCATATCACACCTTTTCACTTTCTCCACTTTTAAAGACAAGACAGCCAGTGTAGATTGAAGATGCTTCATGTTGCCATGCTTTGGAGGAAAAGAGGAGAAGGAAACATTCTGTCCTTCAGTTTATAATTGCAATGCTACATTGAAGACATAGTTTTTCCCACTCAGTGTGGTACTTCCAGCATGGAGAAAGTATCTTCACAACAATTCTGCAAGGTAGGGTTGGATCAGATGTAACAATTTCCACCAGGATCCCCATGTGAAAGTCATGATGGAGCAATTATTTGAAGCCAGGCTTCCACACTCTCAGTCCCACACTGTAGCAGACTGGCTCTCAAAAATGCAAATGTGAGAAAAGGGGAAAAGGGGAAAAGGGGCCAGAGTCCAGGCATCTGGTGAGCATTACAGGTAGGTAAGAGAAGCTGTGGCTGGTGAGGTGCAAGGCAAAGGAAGGTCAATTGAGGTAAAGGCAAAAGAAGAAGAAGAAAAACAAACAAAAAAGCAGTTACCTCCCCTTCCCTTCAGGTAGCTCTTGCTTATTTTCTTATATATCTTTGGAAATATTTATGCATATGCCATATTAGACCCTCCCCACCCCACCCCACCGCCGATCTCATGCTAAGGAGGGCTTGCTGGCTGGAGTCCTGACGGTCGACACTTGTTGAAAGACTGAACTTATTGGCAGAGGAGCTAATTAAGAAACATTGCTTAACCTGTGCAGTTGTGTGGCCTATGTTTCAAGTCAGACATGATCTGCTTGCAAAACTTTGGAAATCGAATCCCGAACAGTTCCAACTTTATCTATCTGAGCTCTACCTCACCTTTCAATCCAGAAAGCAGTTTACATGAAATTATTTCAAAAAATTGGTGGACGCTTCTGTCTCCTCTGACATTGCAACCCAAGCCCAGTTCTCATCAAGCCCCTCTTGACATTCTCAGCCCGTTGAGTCCAGTCTCCTGCCCCTGACTTTTGACAGGGTGGTTGCCCATTTGTGTGCTCCTTATTCTCCTCTCCAAGGACTGCTGTGCCCTTCTTCTCACCTTCCCAAGGCAGAGAGGAAGGAGCCAGGTGGACATGGGTGCGCTCTGGGGTAGCTCCCACCCTGTGGGATAGCTTGCCTGAGGACGTCAGGAAGGCCCCCACGCCTATCGTTCTGTGACATGTGCAAAAAAAAAAAAAGTCCAGGAAGGCATTTTTCGAAAGGGATTAGAACTGTAGTAGAGTGGAACAGTTCAGAAGGGCACCTTCCAGATGGAATAGGATTGTAGTCCACTCCATTGTATGTGTCACCTGTGTTCACTGCATTGTCATCCACGTTCTTTATTGTTTGTAGCGTACTTAGTTATGTAGTCTACTTCGTATACCACAGCTTGGGACTGCAATATCTGTTGGCGCGCCTCTCCCAACCCCCATCTACCCGGACACTGCACTCAGCCTTTGGGGCCTTCCTCCGAGTGCCAACCCCTTGAGAGGCTCAGAGGGTGGCAACTAGGCGGAAGGCCTTTTCAGTGGTGGCCCCCTGTCTTTGGAACAGCCTCCCTGCTGTGGCCCACCTGCTATGGTAAACCTAGACAGCATTAATAAAAAGTAGAGACATCACCCTGCCAAGAAAAGTCCATATAGTCAAAGCAATGGTAGTTCCAGTAGTAATGTATGGCTGCGAGAGTTGGACCGTAAGGAAGGCTGAGCACCGAAGAATAGATGCTTTTGAACTATGGTGCTGGAGAAGACTCTTGAGAGTCCCTTGGACTGCAAGGAGATCAAATCAATCAGTCCTAAGAGAAATCAACCCTAACTCTGGAAGGCCAGAGAGTGAAGCTGAAGCTCAAATACTTTGGTCGCTAAATGAGAAGAGAGCTGGAGAAGACCATGATGCTGGGAATGATTGAAGGTCAAAGTAGATGGGGACGGCAAAGGATGAGATGGTTAGACAGTGTCATAGATGCAATGAACATGAAGTTGAGCAAACTTCGAAGGATGGCAGAAGACAGGAGAGCCTGGCGTGATGTGGTCCATGGGGTTGCGAAGCGTCCGACTCGACTTGTGCAACTGAACAACAACAACAAAAGTCTTATTGCATTGTTTACTGATGGTTTTACAGTGCCTGATTGCATCATTTTATATTCTATAATCCATTTTGTGGTCTCAGTGAGAAAGGTGGGCTATAAATTAAGTAAGTAAGCAAGTAAATAAATAAGTATTGCTTCAGCTAATGTGCTGAATAATAGCAGCTGAAGATCAGTTGTGGGCTGTGTGCTCCATTTGCATCCTGCATTTCAGTAAAGGCTCAGGATAAATCAAGACAATCGTGCCAAGCAAGACATCATGCAGAGTTCCCTGCCCCCTTTTACTCCAGTTTTGCTTTTTTAACAGAAGGACCCTCGGAGAACTGAAGAGAGTTGGGAGACAGGCTGTTTGCCCCTTTAAAACAGCACTCTCACAACCTGAAGGAACTGGACATTGTCTCTTTTTCTCTGTAAGGAGAGAAGCAGTGGGAAAGGGGTGTTCTTAGGAGACAAATGGCAGGCAGAGAAAGAGATCAGGAGGCTCTCCCCTCATGGCCCGCCCCGTTTCTGAATCAAAACAGCAGGGAAAAGAGATACAGCAGAACTCCATGTCACGTCTTGTTTGGCCCTAAGATAGTAAAGTTATTTTAATTAACATGCAAATTAGTCAGGGATGCCATTTCCAGAGTGGAGAGAAAAGGATTTTGTGGTTGTGAATTCTCAGCAAGGCATAACGACTCACTCTTAGCCAATGTTCCCTCTAAGCCGTGGAGCCTTGTGAGCAAAAATTCTACTTCATGAGCTGCTGGCATTAAAGTTGTGAGCGAGCGATTTGGCTGCTGCATAAATGAGTTGGCTCTGGAGCTGTCCTTCCTGAGCTGAGACAAAAATGTGTGAGCCAGAGGCCAAAAAACTGAGAGCTAGCTCACACTAACTCAGCTTAGAGGGAACACTGCTCTTAGCCATTCTCAATATTAATTTTTTTAAAAAGGAGTAGACTATAGCAGCTATATTCTGCTGTGTAAAAAATATACTTTCAGTGACTATAGCAGTGATCCATAATGTAGTGCTTGTTGTGTCATGGTGCCCACCAATGTGTGTCCTGGCTCCCGAGTTCCCCAAAGCAAAGAGCCAGTCCTTGCATAGCTCCACTTCACTGGAGTAAAATGTGCACCAGAAGACCCCAGAAAGCATCACCTTTGAACATCAGCACAGAAAGATGCCTGGCTCATAACCTTCCATCGTTTTGTGACTGGCACCTGGTATTTTTGGCCACTGTGTGACGGAGTGTTGGACTGGATGGGCCACCGGCCCAACATTGGCTTCTCTTGTGTTCTTATTGTCCCCCCACCCATTTTGTGATTGAGCCAGCCTCCCACAGCAGTCATTTTGTAATGCTATCCAGTACCCTTTCACAGAATTCCCAAAAGGGTCCAGATGGCTCAACAAGTTTGGGAACCAAACTACAGCAATCAATACAGTTAGTCACCCCCCCTCAAAACAAAAAGATCTTTGACATACAAATCTAGAACATAATACCACTTAATTATATAATGGCCTTGCTCTGATCTTTGCCAGGAGATTGACTGGGGAATGTATCCCTGATGAATCACTGAACCTTTTAGTGGCTTTCAGTACCATCAACCATGATATCCTTCTGAAGGGGTTGGTGGGGTTGGGAGTGAGAGGCACCGTGTTTCTGTAGTTCCACCCTTACTTGACAGACCAGTTCCAGAAGGTGGTGCTGGGGCACTGCTGCTCAGCCCTGTGGCATTTATACGATGCGGTCTGCAGGGTTCTATCTTGTTCCTCATGCTATTTATCATCTACATGAAACTGCTGGGAGAGATCATCCAGTGATTGGAGTGAGGTCTCATAAATATGTGGATGACCCCGCCCAGCTCTATTTTTCCTTAACAACTTGAGTCAGGTAGATCCGCTGAAATAAATGCAACAGGCCTACATGATCCAGAAGTAACATAGGCATGTCAAGGATATTGGTGGGGCAAGCTCTGGTTTAGGGGCAAAACTCTATGGTAGAATTAGTTTCTGCCATCGAGTTTTGCCCAAAACCCAAAGTGACTTCCCTGACATGCCTACATCACGTCTGGGTCACATAGGCACATTGCATTTAATTTCCACCTTCCCTGTTTGAGGGGCTAATTCCCCCTGCCTGCCAGCTGGCCAGCAGTGGAGAGGTAGGGACTGAAGGCAGGGGATCCCCACCACCTGCCGGCGGTCTGGCATGTATATCAACCTCCAAGGGGGGGCCTGGAGAGCTCCCACTATTCCAGCTGATCTCCAGATGACAGATCAGTCCCCCAGGGAAAATGGCTGCTTTGGAGGGTGGACTGTATGACATTGTATGCTGCTGAGGTCCCTCCCTTCCCCAAACGCTGCCCTCCACAGTGCCACCACCCAAATCTTCAGGTGTTTCCCCATCCAGGGCCTGTGTTAGCCTGATTACTCTGAGTTCTTATCAATATTGGGGAATATGCGATATTATAAAGCAGCAATAGGCAATAAGGGAACAAACACCTGTATATACAGAGGTCCCGCTTCTTCCAGAGATACCAGAAATAGACACGGAGGCTGGCTTCAGTATAAAAATGGTTTCCTTTTACTGGAGATTCTTCACAATCAAACAATACACAAGCACACACACACTTATACAGGTTCTAGGAAAATTAGATAGACAATCAAGAGACGTTCGCAGGAGATCGTTAGGGGGCAATATTTACCTGTCCTGATGAGATGATGCGTCCCAGTGGAAAAATAGGGGAGACTAATAAGAAATGAGAATTATACTAGGAAACGGAAATCGTGCTCTGAACCGGCAGAAGCACGTGGAAGACTCTGGCTGCAGTCCAAGAGTCTTAGAGAGGCAGCGTGGGTTCCAGGATAGCAAGAGCTAAAAGGCTAAAGAGCTAGAAAGGATGTATCGAGGTGTCGAGGGGGCATAGAAAACATGGAGAGTCTAGAGAGAGCGCATGTTGCTGGGTGCCCACTTTTGTATGGGGGCTCTGGGGGCAGGGTTTTGCTGGCCACCTCCCTTGAGACCACCAGTGGTCTGTTCAAAAAGTCACGTCCGCAATGGGAAAAGGGGCTTAAGGGGTTGGTCAATGTTAAATTCTAACTGAACTTGTGACACGACACCTCGAGGGTCGTGATGACTCATCGGCTAGCACCTATTGTGTTCTTTGTCTCAGGGCTGCAGAACAGGTTCCTGGGATGAATGAGGAAGGCCAAGTCTTTTGTCAAGTGAAAAACGGGAAAGAAAGTCTTTTGTGCCTTCGATATGGGGGGGGGGGATGCTGCCAGCGTGATGAAGAAGGACTTCTTTAATGGCGCCGGGAGTCCTTAGTTTAAACAGCAATGGCAGATGGCTGTTTTGGAGTGTTTCATGTGTCTAGGGATACATCTGGAGTGGGGGAACCACGGGCACATCGTCTCAGGCTCTTGTGGGCCACAGCATGGTACAGTGCCATAGAGTCCACCCTTTGAAGCAGCCATTCTCTCCAGGGGAGCTGATCTCTGTCAGCTGGGGATTCGTTGTAAAAGCGGGAGATCCCCAGGGCCCACCTGGAGGCTGGCAACTCTAGGGGTAGGGCTGCCAGCTCGTTTGGGAAACTCCTGGGGATTTGGGGATGGAGCTTGGGGGGTACAGGGACCTCAGTGGGGTACAATGCCCCAGATTCCACCCTCCAAAGCATCCATTTTCACCAGAGGAACTGATATATCTAGTCTGGAGATGAACTGTAATTCCGGGGAATCCCCAGGACCCCCCTGGAGGCTGGCATCTCTATCCCTCTAGGGTCTCTTAGACGAGAAAAGGTAATTCACTGTCTCTGAAAGCAGCCTCTATCTTAGGTTTGCCAGGTCTGCGTTGGAAAACACCTGGAGACTTTGGGGGTGGATCAAGGAGAGGGTGGGGTTTGGGGAGGGGAGAGGCCTCAGCATGGTACAGTGCATAGAGTCCACCCTTCAAAGCAGCCATTTTCTTCAGAGGAGCTGATCTCTATCAGCTGGAGATCAGTTGTAAAAGCAGGAGATCTCTAGGCCCCACCTGGAGGCTGGCAACTCTATCTTTCTGAATCATGGTACTGTAAAACTGCTGCAAAATGCTGTAAGGCACAACAGTTTTCATGTCTGCATAGGGAGAGCTGGCACTTTAGGCCTCAGGACAGGAACCTGAAATTTTCTATACCACCACAGTGGCCAGCAATTATGAATGCAGCTACCTCGTTTTCTCACTATTGATCAACTTGGCTCTAGGCGGAAACAAACCCCACATCAACAGCTCTGTTTGTCTTTGTGGGGTCATAGTCACCCACATGCATGTAGGCAGACGTCTGCGTTTGGCAGTGATTGTGTCAGAACGATGGATGGATAGGATAATCAGGTTTTATATAAGATAATGGGCATGCACAGCCTGAATACACAGCATGCCATAGAATGTCGCCTGTCTGCTTAAAGACGAGCTTGTGATAAGCCCATTCACCTCAGAACCAAGGCGCCTTATGTTTGCGAGGATAGATAAAATGGCTGTTTGACAGGACTGAGGTGCCATCTGAAATGGTGGAGGTGGGTGAATAGTGCTTGCATCCTATTTACCAGGCTTGCAGCTTCTTGACACTTTGGATGCCTTCTGCTGATAGCAGATCTGTTTTGCTCATCTCCCCCTAGAGCTGTCCTTTCAGTGATCGCCCTCTGTACAAAGGGAGGCTGCTTCTGCCTGCACACACAGCTGGCCTGGCCTTTAAGCAGCACAATTGGCTCTTTCACTCAATTCAACTGTCTTTTTCACCCACAATGCTAAAAAGAGCGGGTAGGGGACATTCTGAGCAGCATGTCTTCATGGCATCCTTGACTTTAAGAGCAAAAAAAGGCAAAGGACTTGGGAAACAGAAGTATGAATTCCTCCTTTTCATTTTGGGCCAAAGGTACATTTGAAAGTACAAAGCACTTCCGAATTTCTTTATAGGTCATGCAAGACACATTGGTTTTCTGGGATGGGGAAGGGAGATTCTCAGAGATAACTCCATTCCCAAAACATGGAAAGAGGTAGAGCTAGCTTAGCTGTTAGTGAAAAGCTTTGCACTGGGAGATAACGTGGTACTGTCAGAATCCACAGCCAACAACGTAGTACATGCTTATCAGGAAAGGTAATACTTTATTGTATAGCTATAGATGCATTAACATAGGCACTGTTAAGAATGGCGGCTGCCCCTGGGGCATAATAGGATATAGGACATTCGTATGCACCCCCTGTATAGAAATATTGATTCCTATAAACCCCTGCCTCTCCCCTAGAATGTGTCTTGCTGATATCTTGCTGAACCCCTGCTGTCTTGATTTCCTGTTGAGACCAAATAGAGGGGTCCAGATGGCCTCTATTGCCGTGCCATAAAAACATGCCTTCACACTTCCATGCTGGCAGAAGACCAGATGGCCTAGCAAACAAGCAAACAGTCACGTAGGCCATGGGTGGGATGGACTTTGGGGGGCACATGACTGCGGGTGTGCCCTTCAGAGGCTCTGACCATTCAGAAGTTGTTCCCATGGTAACTCTACAATTGGGCACTCCCAGGTCTACTCCAATTGGCCCCTGGCCAGGGCTAATTGGACAACTGGAATTGCCCTATATCTGTTCATTCCCAATGAGAGGAACTCTCTCTTCTGTTCCTGTGATCTCTACTGTTGTGTCTGTCCATCTGAGATGCTATGCTACCATGTGACTCCTAACAGAGACAAAGGATTGCTTTGGAGCTGAGCACATGGGTACATGCTTGCACAAAGATGGGACCTAATGGACTTTATCACAATGGACAATCTTGGACTATGGATTCCTGAAGTTGGTAATTATGCATATCTCTAATGTTTAGTTAGGGCCAAGAGCCATAGGTTTTGTTATTTTGTAATCCTTTATAGGCTGTGCTAAGTCTGTACTGAATAAACTTATCTTGGTTTATAAATAGTGTCTGGATTGTGGTAACTGGACTTCAAGCTAAATCCTGTAGCCTAAACCGCTGACCAATTGTGCTACCTGTGTAAGATTAACTGCACACTCTGGATTGAGTGGCTAATGTGTAAAACCCACATGCCAACTGAGATTCTGGGGATCTCTAATCTCAGTTTGGTGAGGGATTAAGTTTAGAGATCTCTGGTGGCTATTGTGTTTAAATCCAGAGAGCCTACCTTTCTGGGTTATTGTGTAATGTATTGTGCCAGTGTAGAATTCTTTCCCCTCCATCCCTGGACTGGCCTGGGGGGGCAGAATCTATACCCCCCCCACTGGCCTGGCCAATTAGTCACACTCCCGCGCACGGGAGAAAGAGCTCCAGACGTTTAGCGCTGAAGCTGGGAACCAAATCTCTCCCACGGTTCCCGAGAAACCCAGACATCAACATCACTACCTGCAGAACTTATAGATAAGCGTTACAGCAGCGAAGAAGCACAGAAGGAATGCACTAGCAATTAGAATACAAGTAACCTCTCCACCCCCATGGCAGCATAGCTGACAGGTACTTTTTAAAAAATTGTGAGAAATGTGCACTCTCACACTGTGAGTATTAGTACACATTCTCAGGAGATGGAGTGGGTTGGGGAGAAGCAAGAGGATATAAAGGAAAGTCAGGAGAGGACTTTGTGATGTGCCTGGCAATTATGGCATGAGCACAGTCTGACAGGTACTGTGCTATTCTACCGCAACCCCCATAAGAACATATGAGAGTATTTTGTTGGTATGAGAATTGTACTGTCCCAGTTTTCCCCGTCAATCAAATGTAGTGGCCTAGCTGGTAGAGAACAGGGACCCTCTCCATTCCGTTTTGAAACCACCATTACCACAGTAGAACTGCATTACTTTCCAGGCTGGAGAAGAGGATGTGCGTCCCTGTGTCCTGCTCATATTGTGGAAGATGTGGGAATGTTTACAGACTTTCACTTGGATCTCAAGGAAATGCAAATAATCTGTATAGGAGCGGTGTGCCCTGTGACACATTAGCTGATATTTCCCAAGCATGTGTGAAAATACGTGTGGACTTACAGGTGCCTCTTCTCTCAGAATAGCACACCATTCCTTGTCAAAGTTAATATCTCTGACTATGAAGGTCCAAACTACACATGACATTGAATTTCCGTGACCTAGACAAGACAGTTGACCTTAAAAAACAGTCACGGGAGGGATCCAATATGGATTGGGTCATGGTGTTTGGGAAACAAGGGTGTTGTTTAACCTTTCCCCCCCCCCATGCCATTTCCCAGACCGATTTCCCACAAGCGCTGCTCCATGCTCGCTCTTCCCTTTTGCCCGATGGTACGTGTCAATTTCACACAAGCTGCTGCACGGCTGCATTTTGCCCTGCAGCTTTGCGTGATTTTCCCGGCATCTGCTCCTGTGTTTTGAGGATTGAGTAGACGTGGGGAAAATCGCGTGAAGCTGTGGGGCAAAATGCAGCTGCGCAGCAGCTTGTGTGAAATTGACACGTACCATCGGGCAAAAGGGAAGAGCGAGCATGGAGCAGCGCTTGTGGGAAATCGGCCCCAGTTTCAAATGGCCATCCCTCCAGTAACAAAAATGACAGGCACAATACAAGTACCTTCCCTTTTTCCCCTACTATGGCTAAAAGGAGGACATGGTGGTGGGGTATTTCAGATTGGGGAAAGGGCATGCACATGGTGGGGGGAATGAATGCCTCCCACCTCTCCACAGCCCCTGACCCACATTTGATCCCTTTGGGGCTCTTTTAAATTATTCCAACATCAGGCTCTAGTGTCCCATATTGTTTGGCCCTCAGAAGAATCACTAAATCTCTATGAAGTGTTTTATGGTTTGCATTAAGATCACATTCCTATCTCTATATTTAAAACACAAAGCCACAAGATACCTTGCATATTTTATAGCTGAAATTATGATTTAAATCTGTTTGTTCTGCTCAGTTGGTTGTTCTCTAAATGGACTTGGAAACAAATCTTTACTCACTTTTCTTCATGATTAATTCACCAAAGAATTCTAGGAAGGAGCTCTGGTTTGATCTAGCAGCTTGCTTCTTTCAAAGTAATCTTCCTAGTCAACATGCGGAGAACCTGAGCACTTGCAAAGTACTCTCTGGTTTGATTTGGCTGTAGAAGGGGCAGAAGTTGGGTGGCCAGAGACTGGCAATATAGTAAATACAAAACAAACAACCCTGCTGTGAGATCTGAAATTCACTAGCTTTTCAGATGAAAAAAGTACAATTTGGCAAGCCTATGGTTAGAGCAGCCTCACAACGAACTATCATCTTTTGGTAGCAAGTCTAGCAAAGCATATATCAATTCTTTAGGATTTGGGGCTGAATTTTA
>NW_015169785.1:1159803-1160138 GCF_001447785.1 Gekko japonicus
ATACTTTGAAACTGGTTTTTACTGACTTACGGGCCCGTTATGCACACTCTGCTTACTTTTCATTTGCTGAGCTTTCGATCCACAACTTTCTGGATCGACTTTAGCGATTTGTTCTGCATCTCCACTTTTTCTTTGCAGTAGTTGGCATTGTCCATTGGGTGAGGTTTTCACACATAGAGCAATACTGTGCATTTTCTGATGAAATGGCTGTGTGTAATGAATGTCACTGTCGGAGACGTAACAGCTCCATCATTTCCCCTTTTTTGGAGTGCACATGCATTCTACCGATAGCGTGCTAAAAGAAGAACCCTTTCCCTTTTTTGTGTCTGCTCTCT
>NW_015169785.1:1160210-1162002 GCF_001447785.1 Gekko japonicus
TGCACCAAGCACACAAAACCTCTTTGATTGTTGGTAAGGTGTGTTTGTGTGTGTGTAAAGTCGGCTGCAACTCGACGTTTGCATACAGCCAACTTTTGGTGACCCTGGTGGGTTTTCAAGGCAGGAGACTAGCAGAACCATTCCCTGCCTCTGCATAGCAAGCCAGGTATTCTTTGGATGTTTCCTGTGTGACCAGGGCCAGGTGAGATTGTGCTACCACCAGATAAACACGTTCCGGGGCTGCAATTTGTATGGGGGAAGAGTCCTCAGGCAGAAGCCCTGGAGTGCTTTTTTGTGTGCTTCATTGGTTTCACTTCAAGTCCCCACAGCTCCCCTATTCATTCCACCCACACCCAACTGTCTCCAGGGTCTAGTGGACGTGTTTCTCCGCTTTGGGCATGAATTGCCCTTGGAATGTCTGCTGTTGGCTTGGTGCTGGGGGGGGGGAATCTCCCCTCTTCTCCCTCCTCTCTCTCCTGCCTTCTGCTTCTGACTATGTGTGGATCTGGTGTTAATGTGTCCTTGCTTGCCTTTGGTGGATTTAAATTAGTGCTTTATCACTAGTCTCATGCCTCTAAACTTAAAAAATTGGGGAAATGGTTGTACGGCACTGAAGGAGGGGGGATGGCAGAAGAGGGTTGTGAAAGAGAGAGAGGGAGGGAGAAGACAAGGGGAAAATGGCTTGAGCTGAAGGACCGGTTCCGCAGCTTGCCATGAAAAGTTTGAGGAGGAGAAAGAGGACTGATCTTGCCATGGGGATTTAACTTTTGATTAGTGATTTATCACTAGTCACATACTGCTTATTAAAAAAAATAAAACTATGGGAAAAATAATTTAAAGTGGTGCATGTACAGCAATGAAGGAGGGGGGCATGGTGGGAGGTGGTTGAATGGGTGGGGATGACTTTGATGTAGGCGGGGGGGGGCAGGCACCAAGGGGCAGCTAAGGGCTGGGGGAAAATCCGATGGAATCGTTACACTTTTGGATTCGCTTTGACTTGGAAATGAACATTAAAAAATCGCCACAAAACTGCTCTCAGAAAATGCTGGGGAAAAGCAAACAGAAAGCAAAGTGAGCGCGAAAGGGAGGAAAACGTACGCAGAAAGGGGGAAGCCCCCCCCTGATGGACATATAAGATGAAAGTGAAGGAAAGCCCAAGGTCTGGAAGCTTGCTTTAAAATGAAAGCATGTCTTGTGGGATTCCACTTTTGGTATCATTTCCTGCACTTATACTCTCCAGTCACAGAACCTGGGGCATTCACACCCCTGCCAAGATAAGTGAGGCAAGTATCCAAATGGCATCTTTTTACACTAGCTGAGGAGACATATCCAGGATGAATATAATGTGCATAGAGAGGGAGTGGGAATAAGCCCCAGTAGCCCCGCTTCAGCCTACGCACAACCACGCTGCTCACATTCCGGCAATTTTGTAAGGGCAAGTGGGACGAGCCACGCTCATTCCTAAAACTCCTCCTCTAAGTAGGGTTGCCAACTCTGGGTTGGGAAATTCATGGAGATTTGGGAGCGGAGCCTGGAGAGGGTAAGTTCTGGAGCTCAGGAGGGCATGATGTCGTAGAATCCACCCTCCAAAGCAACCCCTTTCTCCAGTTGAAATAATCCCTGTTAGTCTGGAGATCAGTTGTCATTCTAAAAGGTCTCCTGGCCCTCATGTGGATGTTGCCCACCCTACCTCTAAACACATTACTTTCATCCTAAATATGTCATGGAGGGTGCTATTGCTAGTTGCACGGATTAATAGACTAAAGAGGAAATATGGGAAATACCTAGGGAA